>NC_056523.1:115991193-116105379 GCF_019175285.1 Sceloporus undulatus | reverse complement strand
GTTGTCATCTCGTCTCTTCTGCCAGGGAGAAGGGAGAGGAAAATAGCGGATGTGAACAACTGGTTGCGCAGATGGTGCCACCGAGAACAATTTGGATTCTTCGATCATGGGCTGCAGTTCCATGAGGAAAGACTTCTTGCAATGGACGGGTTGCATCTCATGCCAGTTGGAAGAAATGTTTTTGCCAACAGTCTCAAGAACTTGATCAGGAGGGCTTTAAACTGAGTTTCGTGAGGGAGGGAGACAATATTAAGGAAGGCAAAAGGGCTGGAGAAAATAGTCAAACAGACATAGAGGAAACAAGAAAAAAAGTGCAAGGACCCAACAATGGGAGGCAAAAAAACTTGCACAAGCAGCAAGTAAATGGGACCCGTGGTCTGCAATGTCTCTACACTAATGCACAGAGCATGGGAAGATGAACTTCAACTCCTAGTATAACAAAGCAAATATGATATAATAGACATCACTGAAACCTGGTGGGATGAGTCTCATAATTGGAATGTGGAAATAGAGGGGTATAACCTTTTTAAGAGAAATAGGCCAAACAGGAAAGGAGGAGGAATAGCACTGTATGTCAGAGATATTTACACCAGTGAAGAGATCCAGGACATCAATCATGGAAGTCAGGTGGAGAGCATCTGGATAAAAATTAAAGGGGAGGGAAACAACAAGGATGTTACGGTGGGAGTCTACTACAGACCCCCAAGTTAGATGGAGGAATTGGATGATGCCTTTCTAGAACAGATGACCACACACTCAGAAAGGAGAGATGTAGTAGTGATGGGTGACTTCAACTATCCTGATATTTGCTGGAAGTCAAACTCAGCAAAATCCTCAAGGTCTAGCAAATTCCTCACTTGCCTGGAAGACAATTTCATTGTCCAAAAGGTGGAAGAGGCAACAAGGGGATCAGCTATTTTGGATCTGATCCTAACCAGCAAGGATGACTTGGTTAATGGAGTGGAAGTGGTGGGATCCTTAGGTGGAAGTGACCATGTTCTCCTGGAGTTTGTTATACAATGGAACGGAGAAACCAGGCATAGTCAGACATGCATTCTAGACTTTAGGAGAGCGGATTTCAGTAAACTTAGAGAAGTATTGAGGGTGATCTCATGGTCAGAAATACTAAAAGATAAAGAAGTTCAGGACGGATGAGACTTTCTCAAAAGGGAGATACTGAAGGCACAATTTCAAACAGTTCCAGTGAGAAAGAAAAACGGGAGGTGTCTCAAGAAACCAGGATGGATGACTTTCAACTGAGCTAAGTTTTAAACTGAACATGTATAAGGAATGGAAAAAGGGGGAAATCACTAAAAAGGAATTCAAAGAAATAGCAGGTATGTGTAGAAGTAAAGTCAGAAAAGCTAAAGCGCAGAATGAACTCAGGCTTGCTAGAGAGGTATAAGAACAATAAAAAGGGCTTTTATGGATATATCCGCAGCAAAAGGAAGAAGAAGGAAATGGTAGGGCCACTGCATGGAAAAGATGGCAAAATGCTAACAGGGGACAGAGAAAAGGCAGAATTACTCAACGCCTTCTTTGCCTTAGTCTTCTCAGAAAAGGAAAAGGGTGCTCAACCTGAGGATAATGGAGCAGAGGACAGAATAGGGGAATTTCAGCACAGAATAAGTAAAGAGATAGTACAGGAATACCTTGTTAATCTAAATGAATTTAAGTCTCCAGGACCAGATGAACTACATCCAAGGGTATTAAAAGAATTGGCAAATGTAATATCAGAGCCATTGGCAATAATCTTTGAGAACTCCTGGAGAACAGGACAAGTCCCAGCAGACTGGAAGAGGGCAAATGTTGTCCCCATCTTCAAAAAGGGGGGAAAAGAGGATCCCAACAATTATCGTTCAGTTAGTCTGACAACAATACCAGGAAAGATTCTGGGGCAGATCATTAAACAGAAAGTCTGTGAACATTTAGAAGGCAATTCCATAATCACAAAAAGTCAACATGGGTTTCAGAGAAACAAGTCATGCCAGACAAACTTGATCTCTTTCTTTGATAAAATTACTAGTTTGGTAGATGAAAGGAATGCTGTGGATATAGTATATCTTGATTTCAGTAAGACTTTTGACAAGGTTTCCCATGACATTCTTGCAAACAAGCTTGTAAAATGTGGGCTTGACAAAGTAACTGTTACATGGATTTGTAATTGGTTGACTGGACAAACCCAAATGGTGCTCAACAATGGCACCTTTTCATCCTGGAAAGAAGTTACCAGTGGTGTTCCACAGGTCTCTGTCCTGGGCCCAGTGCTATTCAACATCTTTATCAATGACCTGGATGACAGAATTGGGAGCATACTTATCAAATTTGCAGATGACACCAAATTAGGAGGAATAGCTAATACCCCAGAGGACAGGATCAAAATTCAAAATGATCTGAATAGACTAGAAAGCTGGGCCAAAGCTAACAAAATGAAATCCAACACGGAGAAATGTAAAGTACTGCACTTAGGGCAAAAAAAACAAAATGCTCAGATATAGGATGGGTGACACTTGGCTGAATGAAACTATGTGTGAAAGGAATCTAGGAGTCCAAGTTGAACATGAGTCAACAGTGTGATGCGGCAGCTAAAAAGGCCAATGCGATTTTAGGATGCATCAATAGTGTCTAGATCAAGGGAAGTAATAGTGCCACTATATTCTGCTTTGGTCAGGTCCCACCTGGAATATTGTGTCCAGTTGTGGGCCCCACAATTTAAAAAGGATGTGGAGAAACTGGAGCGTGTCCAAAGGAGGGCCACTAAAATGGTGAAGGGTCTGGAAACCATGTCCTATGAGGAACGACTTAGGGAGCTGGGGATGTTTAGCTTGGAGAAGAGAAGGTTAAGAGGTGATATGATAGCCCTGTTTAAATATTTGAAAGGATGTCATGTTGAGGATGGAGCAAGCTTGTTTTCTGCTGCTCCAGAGAACAGGACCAGGAACAATGGATCCAAGCTGCAGAAAAAGAGATTCCACCTCAATTAGGAGGAACTTCCTGACAGTAAGGGCTGTTCAACAGTGGAACAAACTCCCTCAGAGAGTAGTGGAATCTCCTTCCTTAGAGGTCTTTAAATAGAGGCTGGATGGCCATGTGTTGGGGATGCTTTGACTTGGATTTCCTGCATGGCAGGGGTTTGGACAGGATGGCCCCTGTGGTCTCTTCCAACTCTATGATTCTATGATTCTACAGTACTTTGATTCTTTAAATTAGAAACCTAAGGTTCAGAGGTAATTCATGTACTTGCTAAAATTTATAAATTGATATTAAGATTTGAAACAGGAGGAACAAATTAAAGAATGTATAGTGAAGTGGGCAAGAAATAGAGGGCATAATATTTGTTTGGGTCAAAAGAGGTTTTGAGTTTTGAAGTAGTGTGCCTTCAAGTCATTTCTAATTTATGATGACCCTAATGTGAAGCTATCATGGTTCTATCAGAGAACTGAGCTTGCTCTTTGTGTGTGAGTATCTCTGTGTATCCATGGGCACATGCACACCTTTTCCTCTAACTGTTTTCAATTTCTGCATCTTCACAAGAGATCTGGATCTACCTCCTGCTCACCATTCTGCACAAGAATTCATCTACTTCCCTATGCCTTTTAACATTTTCTGATCTCATCTTAACAATTTCACATAAATCTGAGGTAAGATGGCATGCTATCCATACTATGCTCTATTCTCCTTTTCTCCAAAAGCAGGCAAGGTAGAGGATGTCTTAAGAGTGCTATGCTAAGAGTGCCTGGAGCAACAATGCATTGGTTTGGGATTAATAAATTGAGCTGAGATTTTATAATAGTAGTAGTAGTAGGGTAGTAATAATAATAATAATAATAATAATAACAATAATTATAATAATACTAAATTTATTTATAGCCTGCCCAATCACTAGGAATCTGGGTTGGTTACGACAGTAAAAATACATTACAATAAAATTAGTAATAATTCTACAATAGTAGAATTCATCCTACAATAGTAGGATGAATTTGAGCACTAATAGCCAACTCCCATTTTTCAGATGGAGATACACTCTTCCAGAGGTGTCCTTTTCAACAAGTGCTTCTGGCTGACACACTTTCTGGAACCTTAGGTAGCAGCCAAATATAGTTTACTCACAATACTACCCAGCTAGAATAATTCCCAGTCACCATGTTATTCCTATGCTATGAAATATGTGGGCTCCCGTGATATTCTCAACCACAGTTCAAAAGCACTGGTTTAGTTTTCAGAGGCCTAAATTGCCATGGGCTAGTGCATGAAGAGAGAACACATTCTCCCATACATGACTCTTTCATCTACTATAATCATTTAAGGGGACCCAGCTCAGAGTTCTACCTCTGTCAGCAGCTAAATATGTAAAATAAACATGTTGGCCTTCTCTGTATTGATATAGTCCTTAGGAAATTCCCTTCAAAAAGGGAATTCTCATCAGAAATGTTAAATTTTTAATTTCATGTTAGTGAAAAAACATTCTGTTTGAATAAGTCTACTTTTATATTATAGTCTTTTATACTACTGGTTTCTAGTTAATTAGTATATCTTAACTTGATATTGGTTATATAGCCTAATGAGAAAGAACACACATACACACTAGGAGAGGCTCAGCAATGTGCTTTTGCCTGAGCGTACTGGGAAAGACAAGATTCTGACCCCTTCTCCCTTCAATCCCATTTAGTTAACTGAGTGCAAACTACCTTTGCAGTTTGAACTCAGTTTTCAGCAACTGAAGTAAGCAGGGGCCTAAGAGAGAAAGTGGGAGGAGAAGATAGAAACCAGGGAGTTTATCACATGGGAGGAATTTCTCTGAATTTTGAATGAAAAGAAAGTGAGGCCAGAACGCATTCAGGTGAATTCGCTAGTTCAGCGAATTTACATGAATTCGAATTGCGTTCGAACAGACTTCCCATTGCCTGAAAATAGCTTGCTATTGCCCAAAATTGCGTGTAGTAGTCTATCATGCAATAACGTGAACCCCAAGATTGCATTCAGATTGCCATTGGATTATACTTCCAATTTCCCTTGTCTGATAACGTCCCAGGACATTTTAAAAGCAGCTGAAAAAGTGGGACAACAAATGATTAATTGGGATTGTCTCTGCCAAATCCAAACAGATGGGGAGTGTCCAGATGAGAGCTATGGCTCTGTAGGATTTTCAGCAACTGTCTCTTCCTCTCTCTGTATCCAAGGATCTGGTGTGGGTTAGTGGATATGACTGGTTGCTCAGTTCTGAAGCATTTTCTCTACCTGTGTTCATTCTACATATTTGTAAATAAGCATGAATGCTCCAGAATACCATAAATGTTCAGCAATGGCCTTTGAAAAGAAAGAACAATTCAGTGAACACTGCACCCCTGGAACATCTTCTCAGAGGAGCGAAGCAAGCATAGCAAATTTTCCAGCTCCATGGTTCTGTGTAGCAACGTTTAGCAGAATGCTTGTTTAAAAATAATGTAAGATCCCTAACGTTTAGGAGTGGTTGGACTTTTTCCTCCAAAAACTAGTTGCAGATATGTTCTTGTACTCATCTGTTTTATTTCAATACATCTTCCTCTTTTCATAAAATGATAATTGTCACTGACTATCCAATATCCTATAGTCAAAGTGAAGCTATTTTTCAGTGAACACACATTTCAATACACTCCAGAAACTACTCTAGCTATTTAAGAATGGCACCATTCCAACATGTGGAGTCATTCAGAGCTAGCCCCCACTCACATATTTGAACTCCGATGCCACTGAAATATTTCCTACGTAAACGTGTTACTACCAGAAATTCCACTTGCTTTCCCTTAACAGAAATATGTAAGGGAGGTGCTTTGGTTCTAGCTGTGTCCACAAAGGAAACTTTGTTTCACTAGCTAAGCCTGAAATTAAATTTTCTTCATCAATCCAAAGCACATTGCAGAAATAATCTGGAGTGTACTGAAATGTGTGTGTGATTAATCCAGTTTGAGACCACTTTAACTGTCCTGGCTCAGTGCTAGGGAATTCTGGGAACTGTAGTTTTGTGAGACATTTAGCCTTCTGTGTCAGAGAACTCTGGTGCCACAATAAACTACAGTTCCCAGGATTCCCTAGCACTGAGCCAAGACAGTTAAAGCAGTCTCAGACTGAATTATTTCTGCAGTGTGTTTTGGTCTACATTTTAAAACCATACTACTATAATACACGTGAGTGGATACACTTTATCTTATTTATCTATTAACATCAACTCCACTGCTGACTGGGGGAATTCTAGAAGTAGTAGTCCAAAAAATTAACATTTTCAAGTTATGGCCCATATATAATCTATGGTTTAACATGAGCTGCATCTATTTCAGGCTGATCAACTCTCAAGAAGACATTGGCCATAGCAAGGATTCATCAAAAACCCTTCTCTACCTTGTTACATATCCCAACAGAAAGGAAATTGTGCAAGTAAACACAGAGTTCCTCTCCACCCTGGTTAATGCCCTAAGGGGCATTCTCAGCATCCTCTGGAACATGCCATCCGAGGGAGAGCCTGATCTAGGCTGTGATAAGTTCTCCAAGGCATCAAATAGCTGCACACTATCAGCGCAAGCCCCATCACGCACCTTTTACAATGTGCTGGACATCAAATAAATCAGATTTCCTATCATGATGATTTAAAAAGTACGGGAAATTATTCTCCCCACAAACAAACAAAATGTTTACTTGGGAAGAATGTCTGTCTTAGAGGGCACCCAACTAATTTTCAAACAGGTTACATTTTAAACACAATATTATTACTTAAATAGTTTTGAAAATCTTCCCAAGAGCAAATATTCATCCTCTCTAGGTTTGTAATTGTGCTTAAGGACATATTTCTTAATAGTAGATAGGCTTCATTTATTTAGTGAAGTGTGCTGTTTGTGGAGCTCTTGACCTTGCCATTAGTGTGGGGGTTTGTGTTTAGCAGGAATGGACACAGGCTACATTTTGCTGGAATGGAAAAGGGCACAACTCTGTTGGTTACAGTAGAATAGGCTTGGCCCACAAAATAAGTCTGGATCCAAATTTCAATCAACCTGCCTGCAAGTTGATGGAAATTCATTCATCAGTCAAACTGCCTGCTGGCTGATGGAACGTCATTCATCCAGCCCATCTGCTGGGTAGTGCGGGAATCCACTTGGGAGGAAGCCATTGTGTGATTCTTCTACCACCTGGGAGTGAAGGAGGACCATCTGCCACTGAGCTAGGACTAAGACTTGGAACATGGTTCCTATCCTCCTGTCACCTGCAGCCATAATCCACAAATTGTAGCTCCTGGGCAGGTCAACAACACAGTTTCGGAGTAACAGGTCTTCTAGAGATCTGTGATCAAATTCATGCAACTATACCTGGAACCTCTTCCCCTGTGAGTAGGGTTGCCATACGTCCGGACCTCCAAACCGGGAAAAATGTAGGACAAAAATTTCAAATGTAGGACATGTTTTTTGTGTGTCCTACATTTGAATAGGAGCCTCGCTGAGGGGAGGCTTTACCTTGCCGCCTGGGCCCCGGGCCTTGCCACGATCGCAGCGGGGAGCGGAGCCCAAGCAGCGAGGGAATCCTTCTCTGAGGGAGGCTTTCCCTCGCCGCCTGGGCCCCGGGCTTCGCTGCGATTGCGGCGGGGAGCAGAGCCCAAGCGGCAAGGGAAAGCCTCCCTCAGCTTGCCATATCCCGCCCAGGGGTGGGGGCAAACCGGGGCGGGACCATGTGGACCTGCCCCAAACTGAGAAAGTCCCGCCCCCAGGCGGGATATGGCAAGCCTACCTGTGAGGCTAGACTGGCCCCCTCCCTGTTTGCCTTTCACTGGCAAGCAAAATTTTTTTATTTAGGCAGCCCTTTTAGTGTAATAATTGTGACAGGGTGGTTTTATATGTGTGTGTGTTTTAGTTATGTTTCAATTTGTATATGTTTTAATGTTAAGTTTATATAGTTTTAATTATATGATTTTAACTGTTTTCCCCCCAATTTTATTGTAAAAAAATTTAAAATGTTTTTATCTTGTGAAACACCTTGGGCTGCTTTTTGGGAGAAAGGTGGCATAAATTGAAATAAATAAATACCTGCCTGCCTTCCTTTTTCCATACTAGCCACATGAACATGGATTCCTCTGGGAAACAGTTGGTCACCTCATTAATGTTTTTATTCAAAACTTGCCAGCTTCTCCTGGGTACCTATAGTCCTACTTCTTCATTCCCATGATCTAATGGATTTACTTCCTCTGTCCCTTCCATCCTGTGTCCTTAGTCAAATAATCTCAAGGGGAGCTTACAACAGTAAACAAAAAGAAAATCTATATAATTCCATACACAGACAAATACAACCATAACCAGTAAGAAACAGCAGTCACTACTTCAAAAACTTCAAAATTCTGAGAGAACAGATAGGTCTTTGGGATAACAGGATAACAAGGTACATATCTGGTGAGCTTCTCTGGGAATAGTTTTCTATAAACAGGGCATCACAATTGAGACTGATTTTCCCAGTTACCAGATCAGATGTCAGGAGAACCCTGAAGATATCTACCAACAGCATTTCCAACATATGGCCAATTTGATGTGGGAAACTGGGCTGGCCCATACATAAGGAAAACTGAAGGGGCAGCCTGAGCGTGTGGAGGTCAGGAGTGATAAACATTGTTTCTTCCTTGCTGGGACAGCCCCACTATGGCTGTTCTACACAATCTTGGCCAGGCCCCAAGTGGTTGGCTCTGAGTGGAGTCTTCAGAACCAGGTATTGTGGGCAGATCACACTGGAAGATAGCTTCAGATTGCCATCAGTATCTATCTCTCAGGAAGGGTCTCTCAGATTTAGGTGTGTGTGTACAGCTCTGTGAAGGGTAGCAGTGACTTCTTGGTGCACCCAGCACTGTTCTTTATAGACCCTGCCTGCTCTCATTTCCTCTAACAATGAGCTAAAGGGTGGGGTAGTAATGAGACAAGGGCAGCAAACATGGCAAGGAAGATTTTGCTTCTCATTCTACCTCAGACCGTAGGATAGCTTAGCCTGCTGCCACAAGAGGAAACAGGAATTCTTATAGGTGGTTCAAGGATAAGTATCACTGCTATGAATTATGCACAAAGTGTCTTCTGATCTCCATTAGTCTCACAGGGCATAAGCACAAGCAGCTTTGGCCCCATTACAAGGTGGCAGCAAAAAGGAATTTACTTAAGGTGACCACACACTTGCTCCCCAAAAACCAGGTGAGGGGGACTGGGGGTACCCACCAGCTGTCAGTGATATGTCAAATGTTGGGGAAATTAGTTTAGCAAGAGGCTTGGGTCACCTTTGGACCATTGTGCATCAATATACACCAGTAAGTACTACCTGAGTGGACTCCAGGTTCTGAGTAAATTAAGGAAGTTTTAATTTAGAAAAATATGCAGAGTGCAATCACACATACAAGATAGTGATCCAAACAAGATAGTGATCCAAACAAAGGATTTTATCACATTAGCAAATAAGATGTCTTAGCTCTTCCAGCTTGAATTCAGGATCTGGGATGCACCCAGATGTTATCACACCTAAATACTCACTGATCTAGCATGGATGCCACCGCCTGGATACATCCTGGGTCAAAGCCTCACTGAGCCAGCACTTTTTCAAAATTGGGGAGCTTCTAACTTTAAAAATTGACCAGCTGAGTGGGGCTTCGACTAGAGATGCATCCGGGCAGCAGCATTTTGGCTAGATCAGCAGTGATTTAGGTATGATAACATCTGGTGGCATCCTGGATCTTGAATTCAAGTTGTAAGAGGTAAAATGGCTTATTTGTTAATGTGATAAGCTCCAAATACAGCATACAGAGCTAACTGAAATACAAATATGGAAAGGGCAGCAGAGTTTTAGGGGTTGCAGTGGGGTTATAATTACCTGTCCAAAGAGAAGACTGTGGGAAGCTGGAGTGGCTCAGACTGGGAGGTCTACAGGTGACACAGAGCATACACAAGAGTGTGTATGTATATGCCAGCTGTGTGTGCAGAGGTCAGGTTTTGAAATCATTTTTATACTTTCTTTCTTTCTTTCTTTCTTTCTTTCTTATTTCATTTGTATGTCACGTTTCTCCCAGAAGGGACCCAAGGCAGACTGAAATTAGCCCTGGGCAATGGCTATCTGGCCATAACAAAGGCTAACTGACGTGTCCCAAGAATTGACAATGGGATTTTTGACTGGTTGCTGGTTTTAACAAAAGCAATGATTGGGTTGGAATATCCCTGATATGGGTGGATGGAGAAGTTTGGCTGGGATCACAACAGAGGACAGGCAGAGAGAGATTGGCTTACTGCTTTAGGTAAGAAGAGATCTTTTGTCTCAGTTTAGAGAGGAAATGTGTACTATTTTGGGGAAGGAAGAAGCACTTTAGATGGTTTTGTTTACTTAGATGTACACATGCCTGGGGGAAACAATTCAATTTTTCCGGGGAACTTGACCTTTAGTGTTGCTGAAAGGTCACTGATCTCACAAATATGAGATATCAAAATATGAGGACTCCAAAAATGCAGCTCGGTGTATGCAGGGGTGTATAACACACTGATATGCATAGCCTACTAGCCCTGCATAATACTATGCTTGCTGAAATCACTGGTTGTTGTTTTCACACAACAGAGGGTTTTGCAGAGTCAAAAAGATTCAAGATGATGGGACGCAACAATTGGCAGGCAATCAGTGGTATTTTCCAGAAGTAAAACTTCATTTATTCTATTTCTAACCCATCTTTCTTCCCAGAAGGGGCTGACTGAAACAAATATAAATATGATTCAAACATAAATCAAATAAAAGCATTAAAACTTTTTAAATAGAAAAACAGAGATTAGTAAAAGAGAACATGGAACATACACAACATGGACAGTTAATAAAAGCCAGTTGGAGAGGCTATTTGCCTGGTGCCCTCAGCATGATACCATCCTTACAATAGCTTATGTGGCTCACCACACAATTTCATATACACCACAAATACAAGTGAGACACACGATTCCTACATGCATACATTCTTCCATAGTAGAATTTTACAGCTACAGTACTCTGCCATGCATCTTTTTTGGAGTTACTAGAACACCTGCCTTGTCCATTGCTTTGTATTTCTGTCTCCAAGCCAGTAAATGAATACATCATTGAGTCTGAAAAATAGCATGGAGGAATTCTTGACAGCAAGTGGACAACCTGGGCCTCTCCAAGATATGTTTGGACTGGAACTCTCTGCTATTCTCTATAATGAGGAGGATGGCTACAGATCAATAGTTGCCTATCCCTGCCCTATTGCAAGCCTATCATTTCCCACTCCCCATGAGTGTGAATATCATGATACATGATACAGCTTGATTTTAGGTTTTGGGGGATCATGGAATATTTGCATATACATGAGGTATCTTGGGGTAGGGCTCAAGTCTAAACATAAAATTCATGTTGGTTTCATATACATCTTATACACATAGCCTGAAGGTAATTTTACATATATTTTTACTTGCCCTGAACAGTGTGCATGGTACATGATATTATACTCTGGAATCTGTGACCAAGGGTGAAGGAAATACATTGGCGGCAACACTCAGCACACTAAATACATTCCAGTCAGGGCTCAGTGACAAAAGTCAGACGAATCCTCTGATACATTCTTTGCAACTGACTAACTTTTCTCCCTCCACTTCCAAGTTGCACGTTTTATTTGCTTTGGATGAAATACTCTGTTCAAGCAATACAAAGTAAACCTCTCATTTCATGTTGTGAAATTTTAAAAAAGTTTTGACAACCTTTCCACTGCATATGAAATAGCCCTTTGTTTCAGTAGTTAATACAAAAGCTGGTTCCAGCAGCCTTGCCATAAAGGCCAAATAGTCAGTCTGTACTGTCTCTATTCTATAGAATAAAATGTAAGGATGTGCCCACAGCCAGGAACATGACTGAGAAAACAATGGGGAGAGACAGCGACGTGCCATAGTCCAGCCAAGCAGGGTAGCAGCTAAACAATGCAAGGATGTGGTTATGAAGAAACCTAAAAGGAAAAGTGAAGGAGGAACTAGACTGCTTTAACTGAGTGAATGCATCAATAAGAGAGTGGAAAGCAGATTTGTTTTACCCTTGGGATTCATAAAAAGGATGAGCATGGTTCCCTTTCTGCACATATGTGGGAAATACAGAGTAAAAGACTATTGCTAATGGGTTGACGCAAAGCATGGGGTGATGACAGATGTTATGAACTACAGATCAAAAGAAAAATAAGAGTACACAAGTGTAGTGATCAAAAGAATTGTTTAAAATTAGGGCTTGCAAGCAAGGGTTTATTAATATGACAGGTTGACTATATATATGCCTTTAAGTTGCCTGTTGACTTATGACAGCCCCATGAATGTAATGGAGTTTTCTTAGCCAAGGAATACCTAGCCATCACCTTATTCAGAATATAGCTGGACTCTGTCTTATCTGGAATTCCAAAATTTAAAATATTCCCAAAACCAAAATTGTCCACATGGGTGGCTAAGATAGTGACACCTTTGCTTCTGATGGTTCAGTGTTTTGAAACAAACTTTGTTTCATGCACAAAATCATTAAAAAATATTATATATAAATTTATCTTCAGGCTATGCATATAAGGTGCATATGGAACATAAAAGGATTTTAATGTTTTTAATGTTTAACTTTTAACTTTATAAACTGCTTAATTGCTTTTTATTTAACTTTTATATTTATGCTTTTATCTAGGTTTTGTATAGTTGTTTATAGCTGTTTCGTTTTAGAAATGTTGCTAGCAACATTGACTCCCATTACTGAGAAAGAGCTGGGATATAAATGAATAAAGAACAATAATTCTGTGCATGAGATTATTATAAGATTTTATCAGTTGGAAATACTAAGATTTTAAGGGTAAATAATGCAAGGTGTGCTCAACAGGATTTCCTATGCTGTTTTCAGAAACAGTGTTGTGTTATTTAAAAAAATACGATATATTAAATTAATGTTGGGTGAAGCTTTACTGAGATGTGACAAGGATAAATAAATATGGGACAGGGCATTCTGCAGAAGCTCTAATTTGTGGATGCTAGCTCACTTAAACAAGTGGTCACTGTACTTCTAAAACCACAGCAGCTGAGTCCCTCCAGGTGTATCACCCCACCAGGTATACATTTCCCTGTGGGCTGTCACCAGGTACGAACTTCACCCCCACATTCTCCCCTAGAGAATATGCAGGGACAGTCATGCAACTTATCAAACAAATGGCTCCTTGAGCAGATCAATCCAGAAATCTCTCTGGAAGCCAAGATGACTAGATTGAGGCTGTCGTACTTTGGCCACATCATGAGAAGGCACAACTCACTAAAAAAACAAAACAATAAAGCTAGAAAAGGTGGAGAGAAGCAGAAAAAGAGGAAAGCCACATGCTAGATGGATGGACTGTATTAAGGAGGTCGTGGGTATGAATTTGCAGGATCCGAGGACAGCAGTGGAGCATAGGGAGTCTTGGAGATGTCTGGATAAGAACAACAACAAAATCAGTTCCTAAGCAATCTGAAATTTCAACAGAAGTAGCTGCTGTAGTAGTTCACAGTGAGTCTTAAAAGTTGGAGTGGAAAAGGGTCTCTGTGGTTCTCTGTGCCTCTACAGTATAACATTTTACTTCTGTGAAAAATTGGCCATACAGTCACAGCATTGTGGGTCAACAGGGAGACACTCTGAAGCACCACCTTTAATAATAATAATAATAAATTTTATTTATATACCGCCCTGTGGAGAACCAATCCGGGCGGTTTACAACATTAAAATAACATACAGCATAAAAACAATATATTTCCCTCCCCTCTTAAAATGTTATTAAACTGCATATCTAAATTAAAACCACAATAACTAGTTAAAACAACAATAAATTAAACAAAATAATACCAACTGATAAACCATTGCAACTTCAGTTCTAAAGAAAAGAAAAGGGGGCATTGGAGACATTACTGAGGAGAGGGGAGATCCTGAGATCCTGAGGCCGGGATATTTCAGTCTGGGAAGGCCTGCTTGAAGAAATCTGTCTTGACAGCCTTTTTGAAGCTGTCCAAAGATGTTAATTGACGGATCTCGTCCAGAGCCTGGGGGCGACAGCAGAAAAAGCCCTTCGGGAGGTCGCCGCAACCCTCGATTTTTGAGGCAGCAACAAGTTCCTCCCAGAGGACTGGAGGGCGCGGGGAGGATTGTAAGGGAAGAGGCGGTCTCTGAGATAGCTTGGACCCAAGCCATTTAGGGCTTTAAAGGTAATAACCAACACCTTGTACTTGCATTTCATCTGAACAACTACATACCTATTTGTAGTCAACAGCTACAATTGGGAATAGAGTTTGGATGACAGAGGGACGGCTTCACACATTCCATGTTTTCTAACCTCCTTCTCCTATTTATAAATATGTTCTGTTTAACCTGTAAATAAATAAACCGAATACACAGACTCTTTCACACATACAAAACAATGACAATGGGGACAGCTTCAAGGGAAGATAAGACAAGTTCAAGGAGTATAAAGACAAAGATACTGCTATAGTAATGGCTACAAGTCATAATTTGCATACACATACACACAGAACCTTGAGGATCACAGGGCTGTCTGCTCTGAGCTCCAGTTGCTGGGAAAGAGGATCGGGAGAATCCGTCTGTCTGGCTAGTGGGCTACTCATAAGTGGCTGGTCACTGTGTAAACAGAATGCTGGAGCAGATATGTCTTTGGTCTGAAGCAGCAGGGCTCTTTTAATGTTCTTACCATCACATTCCCTTCAAAAGAATGATTCACTTGAGCAATGAAGAGTTCACTTCAGCTGTCTTTGGCTGCTATCACTTGAAAGCAGCTTGGAATGCAGCCAGGACATCCAGGCACAATAAAAGTGGCATGCTAACATGACATTTGTGCAAAGAGTTAGAGACGGTCCTAATGACAGTACTTTAGAGTAATCTAGTGATGTAGTATTTGCATATAAGAGGGGGCTGAATATTATTAGCCCAAAAGCACAAGCAAAAGCACAAAACAGCAAAATCAATGCAAAAACCTCTTCAATATGTAGTACCTGACACACTTGCAATCCCACAGAAGACTACTGTAGTACTTAGTGCTCTCTTTACCAGATAGATATTCAGTTAATACAGTCCCATAAAGAAAAAGATTAGTACTTTTATTTCATAAAACAATTACTCATCAGTTCAAGTTCATTAAATGCTAAACTTAAGTAGACTATGTTAAAGATGAATGGGTAAGCTGGTCCTATTTATTTGCAAAAAACAGAGTCCTTTTATTCCTCTAGCCAAAATTTAAGTCTTATATCCTCCTTAACTCCCCATCTTTCTCTTTCTTTTACTTTTGAATTCTGAACTTTTTTTTTACTGGGACATTGGCATTTCTTATTTAAAACGGCTACTGCGAGTTACTAATTATCAGCTCATGAACACGTTAAAATACATTTCAGTTTCTTGTATTCATAAATTTTCATAAAGTTTTCAATTACTTTTTTAAAGGTCTAGATATAAAATCCAGGGACCCAGTTCAGGGAAGCACTGATATACAAAGAATATGTAGGGAGGCAGCAGGTTCTGTATTCCAGATAATTGGGACCATGTCTTAGAATCATAGAATCATAGAGCTGCAAAGAGACCTCAAGGACCAGCCAGTCCAATCCCATTCCATGCAGGAACTCACAACCAAAACACCCCTGACAGATGGCCATCCAGCCTCTGTTTAAAGACCTCCAAAGAAGGAGACTCCACCGCTCTTCGAGGAAGTGTGTTCCACTCTCGAACAGCTCTTACTGTCAAGAAGTTCATCCTAATGTTTAGGTGGAATCTCTTTTCCTGTAGTTTGCATCCATTGATCCTATTCTCTGGAGCAGTAGAAAACAAGCTTGCTCCATCCTCAGTATGACACCCCTTCAAATATTTAAACAGCTATCATATCACCAAGAGATGTTATGTAGAAATGAAACAAACATGGACACTGATTCAATGCCAAACCAAAAGGACATATACTGATCACAGATGGAGGCACATGTACAGTGCGCCCACGTTATACGCGGATGCATTATATGCGGCTTTCAGCACATGCTGAAAGCCGTGAGGGAGCTGTGCGGGAGTGCATGGGGTGTGTGGGGCAGTGCACGCGCCTCGGGCACCCTCTCCATTCAGATGATCCCCTGCGTAAAAAAAGGACGGACTGTAGTGAGAGGCTTTTTTTTTAAAAAAAAATGTATTGTGTTTTAAAGGTGTGTACACCAGGAGAAAGGCAGGAAATTAATTAATTAATTAAAATTTTAGAGGACCACTGAAGTTTACTCAAGACCCTGTGTAAAGCCATGCACATTATTTTTTCTAATAAACTTTGCCATCCTCATGCATTCACATTAACAGAATATATCAAAATGGGAACAAGGAAGTTAAACAGAAATTAATGATGATGAAATCAATGTTAGAAGGGAAGAGAGAAAGAGAGAGGTTTGTACCCCATTTTGCAAGCCATGAGCCTTGGAAATTCTGGGGTGAAGGGAAGAGAGAAAGAGAGAGGTTTATACCCTATTTTGCAAGCCATGAGCCTTGGAATTGATGGTGGTAAAGGGGGGGGGAGAGGGGGGAGGTTTGTATCCCCATTTTCCATGCTGTGATCCTTGGGAGAGATCCAGAGAGGGAGATGTAGGAAGGGAAGTGGTGCTTTCTTTTCCCCTTTAGATCTTTTGTAGCATGCCCCAGTGTTTGACACTCAACTTATTCACTGATCATATAAAAATCCATGATTTGGCCCCAAAAACTGCCCTCGACTTACACAGGAGGTTGACTTATACATGAGTATATACGGTAAGTATAACTGAAAAACTCTTAAGTTTAAAAGTCATTAATTTACTCCAGCTTTATCCCTTTCCCCCCTTCTGTGTGGGGGGAACTGTGTAACCTTTTGACTTTAGGCTGACCCAAAACAGAATATAATAATAATAATAATAATAATAATAATAATAATAATAATAATAATAATAATAAATAATAATATTAATAATACAGTGGGCCCCATGGATACCAAAATCTGTTGGTGCTCAAGTACCATTATATACAATGGGGTAATAAAATAGGAACCCCATATATAAAATAACAAAATATAGGCTTAGTTTTTGGAAATGGGAGGGGATATTTTCAAGTTGTGGATGATTGAATCTGTGTATGTAGAATCTGTGGATATGGAGCACCAACTGTACCAACTAGAGTAGTAACAGTGTGACTACCAAGAAGATAATGATGAAATAACAAACAAAATATTATAAAATGGTTTAATGCATAAAAATATATATCAAGAAAGAAGAAAATATATAAATGGCCTAAATATAATAAAGGTACCAGATTCTGTCTGGTTATGGAAGCTACGCAGGATTAGCTCTGGGTAGTAGTTGAGATGGGAGACCTCCAACGAATACCAAATGATATGGACTATATTTCAGGGGAAGGATTGGCAAACCGCTTCTGTGTATTCCTTGCTTAAGAAAACTCTATGAAATTCCTGGGGTTGCCATAAATCATATGACCTGAAGACAAATACACATACATTAAGCAAATGCAAAGATGCATATAAACCTGGATGGTTCTGATTGCTAGTCCTAAGTGGACTCAACAACACAAGCGTCTTGGCTGTCCTGATCCTGGATGCCTGATCATTGCTGGGGAAGAGAGCTCAAGTTCTCCCTCTGTTCCAGGGCCTGTGTCTGGGGGAGTATCACTCTCCCTCAAGGAGCAACTGCATGCTATTGAGGTACTCTTTGATCCAAATTTGTCACTAGAGATTACCCAAGTGGCCTCAGTGGCACAGAGTGCCTTTGCTCAACTTCATTTGCAACAATTCCTATAGATACACAGACATACTTACACATGCCCTAGTAATCACTTTTGAAATTATTGCAAAGCACTTTTAATGCATGCTGAATGGATCTGTCTTTTAAAATTATCCAGAAATTACTGTTGGTACATAATGCACACCTATCAGGAATCACATAAAACCAATCTTGGAAGAGCTTTATTGACTGCATAAAAAGTATCTGTTTTTGGCCCAATTCAAAGTGCTGGTGCTGAAGGAAATACTTTCCTGTCTTTCATCCTATCAGTACTCTCCAACTTGGGAGTTGGGGTCGAGAAGGGACAAGCTCATCTCATTATTTCTCTGCTAGATGTACATTGGATGGCAACCTGAGGCAGGGCCTACTCTGTTGTGGTGCCCTGACTTTCAAATGCCATTCCTTCACAGATACCCCTGGCATCTACTTTACTAACATTTCAGTGCCACAGAGAGACTCATTAGTGTATACACGTTTATGAGTAGCTAATTGCTGCTGTCATTAAATGTAACTAGATAGACTGTTAACTAGAGAGCCAGTGTGGTATAGTGGTTTAGCACTGAACTATGAATCTAGAGATCAGTGTTCAGTTCTATGCTCAATCATGGAAAACCACTGGGTCTTAGCACTCCCTACCCCCCTCTTGCTGAATATGGGTTTTCATATTTGATGTTTAGCATCAGGCTTATTTTTGAGATATCATACTGGTCTTTGGAAAGTTGGAGAAAGTTCACATTGGAAAGGCACAGTTTCCCATGTGGAAGACTTAGATAATACTACAATAAAAGCAGAATGGGTTTACTGATCACTCAGGCTTTCCATTATCCTCTCATAATGAAGACTAATAAAGACCTTATCACATCAAGGGCTAACGTGGTCAAAACGTCATCCAAACGTTGCAGAAGCATCAGGGTCTGATCATGCCTGATGCTTCTAAAGTGTAATTGATGCTTCCTGCTATGGAATTGTCATAGAATCGTTTGAGGGGAAGCCCCATTATTCAGAAAATGGCTTTTCCAGGCTTCCCTGCAAACAATTCCATGACGATTCCATAGCAGAAAGTCTCAATTACGCTTCAGAAGTGCCAGGCATGATCACATCCCTGGCACTTCCTCAACATTCTAATTACATTTTGACCACGTTTTGCCCTGTGTGTGATAACCACACTACACTTTAACTGCTTTGGCTGCCTCCTGTTACATTCTGGGATTTGCAGCTGAGGAAGGGGCATTTAGAATTCTCAGCTGAACTACAAGCCTCAGAATGCAACAGGAGGCAGCCAGGGCAGTAAAAGTGGAACAGCAGCACTATAAGAGTGTAGTGCGAAAATTTACTAAGATAAAGCAGTTAAAAGACCATACACCTCCCCCCCCCCACTAAGCTGTGTTCCTGTTCTCTTTTCTTGTCCAACTATCCAGGGGTCATCTCAAATCCAATCAATGTTTTCTCATTCTGGAGTTAGAGCTATCAGCTGTTCTGGAATCCTATTGTCAATTCCATGGGAAGGCCATCAAGTCTTTGTTACACTGCAGGATAGCACAAAGTACTCCTCAAGGGTGCAGAACAGGATGTAAATATCCACCCCATACTGGGCCAATTCGCTGAGGGTCTGTTACACAAACTGGAGCTCCACTCTCTCTATAGCCCTCATACTCTGTCTGAGCCAGTCTTCATCTTCTGTAGAACACTGTCTTCCGGACTAGTAATTATCACCCCACCGAATTCCTGATTTCTTGCTATCCAACCTTTCACACTTTTCCTTCTGTTAGTTTTATATAGTTCTTAAAGTTGTATTGTTTTTGTGTGTTTGTGTGCACCTTTGCACATTTCTAAATAAAGCTCTCCTTTTCATTGACAGCACAGTCTTTCTGCAGTTAGTACTGGTATACATAGGTGGAAAGATCCTTTTAAGTTACCCACTTCTTGTAGACCTTCTTTTAAGCTAACATTTCTCCCCAAACACCAAGGAGATGCCAACACTATTGGTAGGGACCCCAAGCCCCTTCACCTTTTGGAGTACATGGTTATCTTTGGGCACATTACACACTCTCAGTCCCAGAAAACCCCATGATAGGGTCATCTTAGGATCACCATAGGTATGTGAAGGCACAGAACAACAACAATACTGTTTACTATCTGTTCACTTTTTAAATTATTTATTGATTTTATGAGATCTGTACATTTTAATATATTAGTTTGTTTTGAAATTGTCTTTCCCTCATGTTATAAAGGTAAGACTATAAATAACACAAACACACACAAGTTGTATGCCTGAAATAATGTATATACTTATGCATAAGTCTAGAAATTTTAGTCAAAGAATTGACCCCAAAAAACTGGGTCAACTTATCCACAGGTCAAAAAAAAAAGGAACCACTTTCTTTCTCTGGGAGAGTGCTGAAAGGTGAGAGCTTAGTCTACCCCAGGAGCACCTAAACCAAGCACCAACTCTGTCAGCCCTCCATGACTTGAAAAGTCCTTCTTCACTGTTTCTTCTACCCTATCCACCTTGGCTCTATTTCTGACCTTTTTGAACCTTTCTTTGGCATCATTTTCCTTAGCTTCGTTCTTTATGTCCTTTGTTACATGCCTCTAAGTTTTACCTTCAACTTATCCACAGGTCAGATTAAAATCTAATTTTGGCTCCAAAACCTGCCCCCAACGTGTACATGAGTTTGATTTATAGTCGAGTATATATGGTAAATAATTTCCTGTGGGTTTCCCTACCTTATGTATCAGACCTGACTACCTGGGCCCACTGGGATCCACAAGTCAGATTGGCTTGGTCAGGTGAGTGAATTTATAGCACCTGCACTTTGGGAAGTGGAACTCATGCACCATAGATTGTGATTATGTTATCCTAAGAGTCAAAATTCCTTCCAGTTCTGGACCACCAAGCAGGAAAGCAAACCTGAGCCAATGGAAACTCTTTCTGAAGAGCTCAGACAAGAGTAGGAAATATTCTGGCAGGATAATCACCATTTTACCACACTGTACTGTTTAGTTATACAGCCCTCAGTGCTGTTGTGAAAGGTTAAACACACAGAAAGGGAAGTCCACCCACTTTTAAGCCATATAACTTCCATGCAGCTTTTCCACATGGTCTTTGCCAAAAATCCACGGATATTACATAAGAACATTAAGTGCCCTATATTTATTTTCCTTTGTTTTTCCAGATCTAGAATGAGCTCATATTGCTGGCTAGAAGCAAATGGATTGGCTTTGAATCAGGAGGTCCACCAAAGTTCAAAAAGGGAAGGGGGCTAATAGATCATTAAAATGCTTTTCTTTTCTAGGAGGGGAAAGAAAACCATTTATTCAGTCCCACAAACAGAAAACCACCAGGGAATGGACTGAACAGACCATCATGCTGGAGCAACTACAGACTATAGGGGCAGCAATTTCTCATGGCAAAACAGTCAAAAAGCATCCAAACAATGGGAAGAAAAGATAGAAAAAGGAGGAGGGCCTTTGCTAGTAAACCTGATTTATACTTGGATCCATCAGGGAAGAAAATATAATGATTGGAAGATTTCTCTTCTTTCTGTCTCTTTGAGTAGGAGGAGTAGGTGATTAGACAGAAACCATTCTGTTCCACATGAAGCCTGCATTTTCCAATTTGCCCTGGCTTGCAGACACATTTTTCTAGCACCTTATCTTTCCCTCTCCTCACATACAAAGGCCAACTGATCTAGAGTTATGAAATACAACTAGTGATGAGTGGTGTGGAAAACTATGCATGCAAGTTATTTCTTTGAGTAATGTTTTCTTATCCTTGGCAGACACATAGACATGTTTTCATTAGGGAGTCTGTTGCCACTTTATTTTGCATTAAACCCTATCCCAACTAAGTTATGATGACCTGGAGCATGATCTACAGACACATGATACAGTCCTCTAACTGAAGCTAAACTGATCTCAGTTTGGTCAGTGCCTAAACAATGGAAAGCCAATGTATCCTGCCTTCAATTTCCAGGATGGGAATGGGCCAGGGCATATATGTAAGAATGTTTCATTCTTAAAAGCTACGACTTAACTATTATTTTTTAAAAAAATAATTCTGAAACAGCCAGAGAATAATTGTCTTAACAACCTGGTAACTGGAATACATACATATTATAGCAATCTGTTTCAACAGTGAACTCAAGCTGTTTCATAAATCGAAGAAAATCCTATTCTATTCCATTAGAGTAGTGATTAGTACCACCCAAAAGCAGGAAAGTTAATAGAAAAGTGTTAAAGTGTTTAGTTAAGTTTAAAATTCTAATTCAATTAAAATGTCATTACAAGGGGGAAATTTAAAACTATTTATTGTTATTATTGGCTGTTGAGTCAGCTGCAGATTATCATGACTGTATGAATTAGAGTCTTCCAAGAGACCCCTAATATTAACAGCCCCAGTCAGATTGTACAAAATCAGGTTTCCTTGATTAGTCAATCCATTTGTAATGCAGTATTCTTCTTTCCTTCTGCCTCCAATCACTATGATTTTTCCCCTCATGTCATCTCATGATATGTCCTAAGTATGATAACCTCTGATTAGACATTTCAGCTTCTAGTGAAAGCTCAGGCTTGATTTACCCTTAGTCCCATTTGTTTCTTTGATGATCCATGGTATCCACTAAACTCTCACTCAGCACATTTCAAATAAGTTGATTCTTTTCCTATCAGTTTTCTTCACTTCCCAGCTTTCCCAACCATACATAGAAGTTGGAAATACAATGACATGGACAATCCTGAGTTTGGTATTCAATTATATGTCTTTACACTTTGGGATCATATCTAGTTCCTTCATAGCTGCCCTTCCAAGTCCTAGTCTTCTTCTAATTTCTTGACTGTAATCTCCATTCAGCTTAAAGACCAAACCAAGATAGATAATATTTTAAGTATTTCACTGTCTTCATCTTAAATAACTTTAAAGTTATATAAATAATCTGTAGTGTTTATTTTTGTTTATATGAAAAATAGCACAAACAAATCATCTCCTTTTTCCAGGGAAGTTCTGTGCATTTTCACTTTGATGTTATATTCAGGAAAACACGCTTCCCCAATAAAGATTTTCTTGATATTTTCACAAACAGGTTAGGGTGACAAAAGGCATCTCTGCCACTTTTCTTACTAGTAAATCGCAAATTTGGAAACAGTGGCCTTTCACTTCAGCCCTGAGGAAATTTAAAGTTCCATTCATTCTTTCTACATTTCCTCAAGAGTCATATCCATGAAACATCAGCATGAATGTTCTGTCTCCAACTAGATGGTACAGAACAGCACAGCCATGAAACAGAACACCACTATGCTTATCACTGGTCAGTGTCCACACAGAACATGAAATAACATGCTCTCGCTCATTCAGTGCTAGAAGGAAATCAACAAAGCTTGATAAAACTGTGGATGGATTCCAAGATGTCCAGCAGGGATGCTGGAAATCTAGAGACTGATAGTTGCCTTAATGGAATAATTGCACAAATCCATATCTTATGTTTCTAATTTGTTTCATCCACTTCAGTAAACATTGATGGAGGCTGCATCAGCACTAAAGAAATAATCCAGTTTGACTCCATCATAACTACCATGGCTGAATGCTATGGAATTATGGGAATTGTAGTTTGTTGTGGCACCAGTGCTCTCTGACAGAGAAGGCTAAATGTCTCACATGGTTAGAGCAGACAGTCGCAAAGGAGAGGCCCAAGTCTGCTCCAGCTACAAGTGGATTAGGACTGTGCCAAAATCACATGGCCCATTCCAAAAGTAGGCCACAGCCACAGGACCCAAACTGTGCCACCTGAAGCCAGATGATCCTGGCTCCTTTTTGCTCTGGTTCAAAGGGCCAGAGCGCAGCTTTGGTGTGGCTTTGGGCTGTTTTGGACGTGTGCATTCATTTGGCCCACCTATTCTGGATCCTAATGGTATTTAAAAAACTGGATTATTTGTACAGTGCATCTTATACATGAGTTTGACTTATGGTTGAAAACATATGGTAGTTTAACACCACTATCACTGCCCTGGCTCAATGCTATGGAATTCTGGGAATTGAAGTTTTTTGAGACATTTTTCCTTCTCTGTCAGAGAGCTCTGGTGCCACAACAAACTACAAACCCCTGGACTCCATAGCATTGAACCATGGCAGTTCAAGTGGTGTGAATTATTTCTGAAGTGCAGATGCAGCCCTAGATAGTCTCAAAAACCTTCCCCATCTAATCTCATACAAACTACATCATTACTTCTGGGGTTCATTGACTCCAGAAGAAATGATAATCTAGATAGAATTTCCTTTCCATCTAACTTGGCTCACAGTTTCATAACAGAGGTCTGTCAAACAAGTTTCTAAAATCTGTGTAACATTCCCACAGTAATTACTGAATGAGGAAAACAATACTGTGGAAGTATCAAGTATTCTTACTGATTTACTGTTTGTTTTTTAAGTCTTAAAACAGTTCTTGATTTGTGAAAGAAAGCACTACTAGCATCATTATTTTGTCTTCTCCCTGGCAATGGCCTTTCAGAGAGAAAGGAGGCTGTTTCAGTACTGGTTGCATATGCCAAAGACTGAAAATAAGGAGTTTATTGCACACATTTTCCAGCCCAATCCATGCACTGGATGGGATCAGGCTTCAATGGGGAGAAAAGGGTTTTACTGCACACAAAATTGCTGTTGCATTGCTGTCTGAGCAAGATTCATCCCCAAGCAGTGCTGTGGAGGCTGATTTTGGTGATGGAAAGCTTCCGCAGTACCAAAATCAGAGCACTGCTTGGGGATGGATCTTGGTCACAAGGCAGCACAGCAGCAATTTTGTGTGCAGTAGAACCTGGTTCTCTCCATTCCAGCCTGATCCCTTCCAATGCA
Organism: Sceloporus undulatus; assembly: GCF_019175285.1. Lineage (NCBI taxonomy): Eukaryota > Metazoa > Chordata > Lepidosauria > Squamata > Phrynosomatidae > Sceloporus > Sceloporus undulatus. Next base: position 116,080,734 of record NC_056523.1, on the reverse strand, counting down.
CAGACTGGGCTGGAAAATGCGTGCAATAAACTCCTAAGACTTTATGTAGAATTCAAAACAGAGCTGTGTTAGTCTGTAAAATCAGTACACAAAGGGATATTGTAGCACTTTTGAGACTAACCAAAACAAAGAAAGCATGGGCTTTCATAGACTTGAGCCTACTTGCTGAGATGCCAAACATGCATCTGAAAAAGTAGGTTCAAGTCTACGAATGCCCATGCTTTCTTTCTTTTGGTTAGTCTCAAAGGTGCTACAACATCCCTTTGCATAAAGACTTTATGTACACAACATGTTGCTCTTCACACTTAACTGAAGCCTTTTCTTTCATATAGATGAAAAATATGTTATCATTGCAAAAGTCCTCACAGCAATAGTAGCTAAATAAGTACTCAACAAAACTGTAAGAAAGCATCTATCTGAGTCAGTATCCTTGTGGGAAATTTCATTTTTATCAACTTGGTTCTGATCTTGCCTTTCTTAGCCCCTAAGAAACTCTGCTTTCTCAAACACATTCTTGAGAAGACAAATAAGCTTTTATTTTTGTTCAAGGGAAGTGTGTAAACACTCATATAACTCAGGAAGTTACAGGGTTTTGCTAGTCTGTTTCCTGAGGCACAGAAAAAAACCAGCTTTGTTTAGACTCTGTGACTGTAAGCAGCTGAATAGCAACCACAAAAGTGAGGTGCAACTCCATAGGGAGACTGGACAGCCCTCTTTGGACAAAGCTGAGGATATCTGGAGAAGTAAAAATAGTTTAGGCTCACAGAACAGTGAGACTAAACATTCCTAAATATCATTGTTCTTTGGGCATCTTACCTGAACATAGCCATGACATATCTGAGTAAAAATATTTAAAATTAATGCTAAGGGATTATTGTGGCACTCATTAATAAAGCAATGTAATTGTGGCACTCATAGTTCATCTCTCCTCATATTCAGGCAGTCCTGGAGACTTCTGAGGTTTCACATTAGGCCTATTTACAACTATTGTAACAGCAAAAGCCCAACATTTATACATGTCTGTGCAATTCATAATTTATGATGCTGGAATTTTGGGAACAGATTTCAAGATCTAGATTATGATCCTCCAATAAATAGAAAACTAAACCTATACATGTATGTGAAAATGTAGGGTGTTGTACCCCAATAAGAACTTGCTCCCCTCTAAAAAAAATTCCTTCAGTCCTCAAATTTCTAGCACTGCAGTAACCTAAAACTTCAGTTCATCATTCAGAGTACAGTTGAGGCATTCACAGAAAGGGAGCAGACAAAGTTACCAAAGGAATGTAAACACAGAAAATAAAAGAGTTATAGGTACAAACTATTTTCAATGCCTCAGTCTTTGCAATGCTAGAAATTTGGGGACTGGAAGAAAATTTCATTTGACAAGGCACAAATCTTATGGGGGGGGCAAAGCCCTCCTCCAAAGGTATGCATAGTTGCGTCACTTGTCAGATCATAAGTGGGCAAATGGGTGAGAATTTATTTTAGCTCATTTTTTAAAGTAAGACTTTCCCAGAAGTTTTATTTCCTCGTAAGTTCATCAGAAAGAATACTAAACAGCACAATGTGGAAGCTATCGAAACAGCCAGATTTGCTCAGAAGGCTTCAGTCTTTGGCTTTGGACCCCATTAAGGCTGTGATACTGTGTTAGGGTGGTTGTTACCTCTTTGTGACAGATTCCTCATCATTAACAGAAATGGTCCTCCCATGCTGGCATGGCTATATTGTCCAGCACAGTTGGCCATGAATTTTGTTCAGGTAGATTAAAAAAAGAATTTGGCAAAAAATTGCAAATGTCTTCAGACATTTGAAACAATCTGAATGTTAAGAACTGGAATGTGAAGAACGTGATACTAACTTTCTGACACCTCTAACACAGAGTTAGTCCACCCATCTCTGCACAAAGTAGCCAGAGGGAATCACATGGCTTTTGGCCAGTTCTGGGCTGAAACAGCAAGATCCAGCCAAATACAAAGGAGATTATCACACTAGGGTCATATTCGGTACAATTCCACAAATATATCATTAGCTGCCAATAGCGATACAATTGTGAAATAGTGCCATATCTTTTCACACATTGGTGTAAATACACAACAGAGACAATATAATATTGTTATCGCATTTCACAACTTGGTGGTGTTTCACACAATTCTTTCATGAATTGTCAGATTTGTGCATGCATATATGGAATTGCATTTTTGTTAAGGAATTTCAAATTTCATTGAGAAACCCACTTTCTAATATACTCTTGGCTCTAAGGTGAATTTTAGCGGAGGCGTTCAGTGTGAGGACACACAAAATAATGGCAGAACATCACTCTTATGAAGACTGCTGATGCTTCCCAAAGGCACCTGGTATCTCAATGAAGAACTATTGTCACGAGAAATTAGATGGTGGTTCCTGGAGAAGAGGGTCTTCTTAGTGATTGCATCCCTTATATGTACAGTTGTCCCTCCATATTCGCTAGGGTTAGGGGAACAAGATCCCCGTGGATATGGAAAAAATGCAAATAACAAAAACACTGTTTTTACCTGAGAGGACACCTCTCTAGGAATCTCTAGGTCCTCCAGTGCAACTTGGTGGTCAATGTCCAACATACACTGACCATAGAATGGCACTGGAGTAGCTACAAATGGTCTTTCAGTGCAACTTTTAAAGTTGACCACAGAGTTGCACTGGAGGACCTAGACAGTCCTAGAGAGAACATATTAATGAAATCCATGAATAATCAAAGCCACAAATATCAAACCCGCAAATATGGAGGGATGATTGTATTTTCAATCTCAGGCAAAGGTTTAAATTGGTATTTGATGTTCCATGCTTTTAAGACGTGTTGCTTTCCTCCTGCTCCTCTTATACCATCTTATTTTTTGTACTCTTTTTGTAACACACTGCAGGAATAGTCCAGTTCAAGACCGCTTTATCTGCCCTGCCTGGGAATTGTAGTTTATTGTGGCAACAGAGCTCTCTGACAGGGAAGGCTAAATGTCTCATAAAACTACAGTTCCCTGAATTCCCTAGCATTGAACCAGGGCAGTTAAAGCGGTCTCGAATTGGATTATTTCTGCTCTGTGTTTCGGAACATACTGGTTATAGGACAATTGTGATCTTGCATACACATAGCAGAGTTCAAGTTTACAGAGGAAGAGAGGGTAACTCAGTGACCCTGCTGAAGTAATCAGAGGGGTTTGACAAGATACACTTCTGGTTTTCCCCTATTTTATTTTCATATGTCTGTCATCACCAGCAAAAGATACATTCTTTCCCATCAGGATTAAGCAGAACATTCGGTGCTACGTTCTGCAGATAACACTGCTATTTCATTAGGACTGTTGGTTTGAGGTGGGTACTGAAAATGTCAGGCCACTAGTTCCTCAGGAGAAGGCATGAACTAATTATGATCAGTTACACATATACCTCAGATGTTATGGTAAAAAAACAACAACACAGCTGTTCAAAAACCAAGACTACTCATAGATCATTTTGGGATCTATAGCTATGGAGACAGACATTCTGAGGCTGAGAATGTAAATTATGGTAATAACACTAGGCAGTAAATGGATATTGTCATGTTGACTGTCTTCTCCAACATTCATAGGTGAACAAAGCATGGCATATGAACACTGAACATTTCTGCAAAAACAGCTCAAGTCTATTTTAATAGTGGCAGAGATGAAGAATGAGTAATGTTTTTGCTCCTCCAGGTTATTTACACAGAGACATGGCAACCAGTTTCTGGATAGTTATCCTTTACCATTCTCTTTGGGAGTACCCCTAGATTCATCTCAGTTGCTGAAGGCTCAAGTGGACTCTGTGGCCTGTAGTGCTTAGTGCCAGCTCTGACTGGTGGTCCAGCTACACTTTTCCCTGAACAGGGGTAACTTAACCACATTACCTCATGCACTGGTGACTTCCAATTAGGCTACTTTAATATGCTCTATGTGGTGCTGCCTTTGAAGATTACTCTGAAGCTGCAGCTAGTGCAAAATCCAGCAGCAAGACTGTTGTCTCGAGTATCATACAGACAACACACTACTATTAAAAGAACTGCACTGGCTGCCAAATCACCTCTGTTCTGAATTTAAGATGCTGGTGTTGAAATTCAAAGCCCTGTATGGCTTGGGATCTTATACTTGGAGACCCTTTCCCTGTATACACCTGCCTAGGAACTGAGATCTGCTGGGGGGGGGGGGGCCTACTCCATGTCCCACTAGTGTGGATGATACATCATGTGGGGTTATGGGAGAGAGACTTCTTTGCTATGACACCCCATTTACAGAATAACCTGCCCTTGGAGGTCTGATTGGTGCCAACTTAGAACTGGATGGGATGACAAGGGCATCAAGTTAAAACAAGCATTTAAAAAAGACTTTCGGGACTACCGTATAAACTCATGTACAAGTCAACCTCACGTATAAATTGAGATAAGGTTTTAGGGCCAAAATCATGGATTTTAGTATGACACGTGAATAAGCTGAGATTAAAATTTAGGAAAGGAGATGGTTTTAACATCAGATTGGGAAGGAAAGAAGTGGAATGAAATGGAGTTGTTTGGCGGTCAGAGAGATCTGAAGGAGATGGATGGAGAGAGAAGGTTTTGACATCAGATTGAGAAGGGAATCACCACACACACAAACTCACACTCCTGCTTTATCTGCTCTTTTGGAAATCACTGCTGAGACACGGAAAGCGGGGCATTGGGGCTGTTTTTTAAAGGACCCGTCTAAGCAGTATTACTGCCCTCCAGTTGATCTGGACCCATGGCGACTGTATTGACCTATATCTGAGTCGACCCTGGATTTCAAGGTCAATTTTGGGGCAGAAATTTTTTGATTTATAGTCAAATATATATGATGATCTCAGTTTTGTAATGCACATGTACATAGTTTTGACTGTTTTAGCTTTTTTGCCTTTTAAAACTTAGTGATTTGTCTCATATAGGCCTACCCTATTTAAATAATTTTATTTTTTTTAATCTGAAATTGTGTATATATAATTTTAATTGCATGCCACTCAAAGATCTAAGGATAGAGGGCAGGATAGAAATATTTTAATTAGTAAATGAAAAGGGGGAAAATTGAGACTAGTGATTGGATTTAGGTAGTAGAAGCTATCATCCAAGTATGTTTACATGACATTACATAGTGAAGAGCCCTTGTATCCAGTAAAAGGATCAGACATCTTTATTTTAGGTGAATAAAACTAATCATGCTAACTATTTCTGCATTTTGAAACCTGGAGTCATAAGGTATGGTACATGAGGATGGAAACTGAGTTGCTGACTCCATTTACTAGAATCAAAGCTTATTCCATATAAGTTCACACAAATCATTATGGAAGATAAATCCAGCCACTTCTCATATGATACAGTTTCAAAGCTTTTTACATTTTATCCTAGTGCCAGTCTTCTAAGCTAAGCCATTCTTCTTCCAAACATATTTTTGGCATTCTCCAGTTCCCAGCCATTAGATTCTAAATCATTCATACGATAAGATTTCCACTCCCAGAACTGGTGTGTTCTTCTCATACCTTAAGTATTGACTAATGTCAAACCTGAATCATAAGGGCAACAGTGTAAAGGTACTGAACCAAACCCGATAAGAACACATTGGGGAGGAAATGGTAAAGAGTTTTATCAGAGAGGAACGTAGATTTATGCAAGCCTTTATTGAAGATAAGGAGTTATAAATAATAAATCCCTTTAGCTAGACAGTCTGTAGGTATCATTTGAAGGGCTGATAAAGTAGGTAATCTCATTATTAAAACCAGGCTGCAATCTGCAAGCCACTTATTTATACTAAAGTTGTAAGACGTTTTTTAAGTTAGTCATGCACAATCATTGATACAGGCAAAAGTTACAGAATGCTGGAGTTATTAACATTAAAATACTCATTCAGAAATATTAGCCATTGTTTCCACAGAGTACCTATTTGTCTGGAGATGTTCTTTACATGCAAATTTTATTCAGATCTTAGAGGCAAACAAAAAGATATAATCAAATGTGAATCTTCCATTATAGCCAAGTAGAGACACATAGAGTCTCAGCTCTGGTTTTAGACCCAAATTAAATGACCTTCAAATAGGTTTGAGTCCAATTGGGCTACTGGCCATGGCAAATTTGGTTCTAAAACAACTGTATATCCTATTGAATGAACAGCGACTTACCTAAGGCTATTGAGCAAGGTCATCTGTAAAATGTGAAGCAGGATCTGTTTGGCTTATAGAGTATATTTAGTCATATACATAATCAAATATTATAATGCCACTATATCCATCTAGGCAGATATGCCCACATTTAAGATGTAGTTCGGGTCACACTATCACAAATAGGGTGATCAGAGATGGAGAAAGGCAGAAAGAGGGCACCAAGATGGATATAAGAACTATTTCAGTTAGGAATGGTTTACAGTGGCTTGGGCTTTTTCCCCCACCTGGGCAAAACAAACAAAAACAAAAACAAAACAAAAAAACAAAAAACCCTTTCCCCCAAATTCCCAAAGGGTTTCATCCATTTAACCTCCAGGATTAGCCCAACTTCTGTGGGGAATCTTTGGTTGTCTTCCAGCTGGAGGCTCACCTGGCGGGAGAAGCAGTGGTAGGCCCTGTGTTGGCAAACTAAAAATGATGCATGGGAGGTATTATGGGAAGTGCAAACAGTGTCTCATAAACCTGATGAGGGAGCCCCAGGAGAGGCATCACTCAGCACTTCCAGAAAGCTGGACCCTGAGAGTGGCCCAAATATGACAAGTGCTGACACATTGCCTAGTTATGAGTAATAACGACAACATGTGGCCTAGTTATCAGTAATGTGTTTGAGGAGCTCAGCTTTATTGTTGTTTTAAATTATGCCATACCCACCGCGACTCTATAAATTTCTATGCTGTCCAAGAAGGCTGCAAGACGAGGAAGATTCAATTAGTACTGGTGGACCCTTAACCTGATTAAATCACTCGGAGTGACCTCACTGATATGCAACACTGTAGGAACTCTGGCAAGCTAATGTGGAGTGATGGTTTAAATGTTGGAGTATGACACTAGGACACCAAGAACTGAATCTGGAAAGCCACTGGGTAACCTCAGGCAGGTCACTATCTCAGCCTCACAGGAAGGGAATGGTAAGTCTCCTCTAAATAAGTCTCATTCAGAAAATCCTAGGATAGGATTGCCTCAAGTTAGAAGGGACACAAAGGCACATCAGCAGTAAAGAAGTCTAGAACATGAAAATGCTTCTCTTACAAATTTAATTACATATTTAATCAAGATGCTCAAAGAATGTCAATCCAGAGCATTTGAGTGGAGGGTGGAATGAAAGTGTAATTCTATACCCTAGGTTTTATTACCACCAGCATAGATGCTAGTAGTAATTAACAACCATGAAAGTTTGGAAACCTCCACTCAGGGTCTACAGAGGAAATGTTCACTGCATTTAAAAAAATGAATTTAGATAAGTATATTCAAGTTTTTTGAAGGCGATTCTAGCAATAGAGTTTAGGATCCTACATTTTATTTTCCGTTTTGCACATACCTCCAACATAGATTTTTAACTCTGACTTCAGGTATCCTTGTCCATTTTGTTCCTAAAACAACAGTAGCAGCAGCAGCAGCAGCAACAAAAACATACCCTTCCTTACTCTTTATTCTGTTCAACCTGAACAGCTTCAAGGGCAAACAAACTGATCCATTCCCTTATCAAGGGAGTAGTATTCTTCCTTATCTCTTCGCTTTTGAACTCCTGTCCTTCATTTGTTTTTGTTGCTTTGAACTCAGAGAGGGTTCCTACAAGGGTTCCACACCCACTTTGAACCCCCACCATTTCACAGAAAGTCTGCCATTGTAATAGGTTCCATGGATCAATGTACAGCTTTGTTTGCCCCTAAACACGCCAATGTTTATGTGTGCCTGACACAATACTGAGCCTAATCAATACTGTGACCCAACAATACCATGTTAGACGAGACACATGTATGTATGCAATTAAGAGAAACTGGAAATGGTCATCTCTATTAGAATTATGTTATGTAAGCAAATACTATTCTCAGGGTTCTTATGTTAATAGTAGTGTTGACAGGTGCCCTTTACTTTAGGGCTGGAAAGCTTGTCCCTTATAGGACTTGGCAGGTGTCCATTATTATAAGGGAGGCCTCCTATTTGAAAATTGGAAAACCTTTCCTTATATACACTGAACAAGTTGCCAAATAATTCCTCTCTTTCAGGGAGCATGCCCCTCATAAAGACAGAAATGAGTGCATCATATAATTATGAATATTGAAATTGTTATCTGCTGGGTTTGGTGCAGAACCTCCCATGGATACCAAAATCTGTGGATACTCAAGTCCCACTGTATTCAATGCACAGTAAAATTGTGTCCCTCATATAAAGTGGCAAAATCAAAGTTTCCTTTTGGAATTTTTTAAAAAATGTATATATTTTCTAGCCATGGATGGTTGAATTCATAGATACAGAATCTGTGAATATGGAGGACCAGGTGTATGCTGATTTTATTGAGAAACACACAGCTAAATTTATTTAAAACAATACTTTTATTTGGTATTCAGATAGATATCAAACTTAACAGTTACGTCCAACTCATGGTGACCCTGTGGATGAGACATCTCCAAGAATCCCTATCCTCCACTGCCTTGCCCAGATCCTGCAAGCCCTTGTCCATGTCCCCCCTAATTGAGTCTATCCACCTGGCTTGTGGTCTCTCTCTCTCTTTCTTCTACCCTCTACTTTGCATAGCATTATTTTTTTCTAGTGATCCATGCCTTTTCATTATGTGGCCAAAGTATAATAGTCTCTTGATCATCCTTGCTTCCAAAGAAAGGCCTGGTCTGATCTGTTCAAGAACCCATTTTCTGGTCTTGGCTGCCCATGGGATCCTAAGTACTCTTCTCCAGCACCACATTTCAAATGAGTTGATTTTCTTTCAGTCTGCTTCCTTCACTATACAGCTCTTACATCCATACATGGTAATTGGGAATACAGTGGCCTGAATGATTCTGACTTTAGTGCTCAGTTGTATATCTTTGCTCTTCAGTATCTTTTCCAGTTCTTTCATAGCTGCCCTTCTCATTCCTACTCTTCTTATTATTTCTTGACTGTAGTCTCCATTCTGGTCAATGTTTGATCCTAGATATGGCAATTCTGTAACTATTTCAATTTTCTTGTTGTCTAGATTGAATTTGTGTATTTCCTCTGTGGTCATTATTTCTGGGTTGTTTTTTTTAATGTTCAGCATAAGACCTGCCTTTGCAATTTCATCTTTGACCTTCCTTATTAACTGTTTCAATTCCTGAATGTCTTCTGTTAATAATAGGGTGCCGTCCACATGTTGTTAATGTTGCTTCCTCCTATCTTAACTCCTCCTTTTTCTGATTCTAATTCTGCTTTTTTAATGATGTTTTCAGTATATAAGTTAAATAAATAGGATGATAGGATGCAGCCTTGCCTGACCTCTTTGCCTGTTGGTAACCATTCTATTTCCCCGAATTCTGTTCTGATAGTGGCCTCCTGTCCTTGGTACAGATTCCTCATTAGGACTCATTACGACTATCAGATGTAATGGCACCCCCATGTCCTTGAGTGTGTCCCATAGCTTTCCATGATCTATACAATCAAGTGCTTTGCCGTAGTCTGTGAAACACATACTGATTCTTTTCTGGAATTGTTTGGTGCGCTCCATTAGCCACACTGTATGTTTGCAATGTGGTCCCTAGTGTCCCTTCCTTTTCTGAATACTGCTTGCACCTCTGGGATTTCTCTCTCCATGTATGTTTGGAGTCTATGCTGCAGAATTTTGAGCATTATTTTGCTTGCATGTGACCTTAGTGTCCTATAGTTGCTGCAGTCTTTTGTATCTCCTTTCCTGTGAATTGGTATGTATAGCAAGTATTTCCAGTCTGTTGGCCACCGCTTTGTTTTCCGTATTTCTTGGCATATTTCAGTTAGCACTGAAGTTGCATCTGTCTGTAGGCACTGTAGCAGTTCAATTGGGATACCATCTGTTCTCTGTGATATATTTTTCCCCATTTCCTGCAGATTCCGTTTCACTTCTTAGAATTTGGGATTCGTCTTCATATGGCTCCTCATTCCAAATATCATTAATTCCCTAATTTCTTTTCTATAACTCTTCTGTGTATTGCCTCCAGAGTATTTTTATTTCTTCTTGTTCCTGTATCTTCATATGGGAGGTGGAAATTATAACTGTACTATGTAGATATTTCAAAATCTTTCAGCAAGAAGTAAATAAATTCATGGACAATAGACTCATGGATAAACCATAGAATCATACAGTGGGAAGAGACCACAAGTTCAGGCTTGATCTGTTCAAGGATCCATTTATTTGTAGTTGAAATTTAGAACATAAAGTTAAAAGGATTATAACTAGCTTAGAAGATAATCAAACTAGTAAGAGAAGTAGTCTCATTTAGTATGTAAGAAGATAGCATGTGTGGTAGAAAAAATTGAAGTAAGTGTTAGGAAAGTCAATATAGTTCTTAACTTCAGCTTATTGAGAAGGGATAAATAGGAAGGAAATTAAGTAAGTGAAGGAAGGTTAGAGCAAATGAGGATAAAGAAGAGTGAGGTTAAGTCAGAAGGGAAAGAATTAGATAGGATGAAGAGATGAAAGACATTTTGGGGGAAAGTGATAATATAAATAGAAAGTATTATGAATATAAAAATAGATGAAAGTCCAAATATAGTAGTTATCATTATATAATCCAGAAAAAATGGGGAAAAAGGGGGGGGGGGAGAGATTTGATAACAAATTAGATTACAGCAGAGAGATTAATTATAGCAAGATGTTGGAAAATGAAAATAACTGTACAATTGAAGGAGTGGTATAAAGAGGTATGGAAATCATAAATTGACATGCAGATTGAAAATAAAAAAGGGACTATGAAAAAGAAGTGACTTTGATGGAATTTGGAAAGAATTTATTGAGAAAATATTGAGAAAAGAGGAGGGAAGATTACCTCCAAGAGAGGAACTGAGATTTTGGATGGAATATAAGAGTGAAAATGGCATCGGGGAAGGGGAGCACTGAGGTGGGATATAAAAGATATTCAGATAAATTGTAATAGAATGTAGAAAATATATATACAGATTTATGTATTGCATAATATTCATTGTATGAATTTTAATTTTAATAAAAAATAGTTTAAAAAATTGATGAAAGAAGAAAGAAACGAGAAGTAGAGTAGTGAAAGAGGAGAAGAGGAGAAGAAAATGGGAGAAAGAGAGGTAAATCAAGACCAAATCAAAAGAACAGGAAAGAAAGTAAGCTGAACTCAAGCATTATAAAGACTTACTGGATTTTATAACATTAAGTAGAATTTTATAGTTTTGTCACAAATAGATTTTAAACACATAAAGTTATTGTAATGTAGATTTAAATTAGGTATTAGAAGATTTACATAACTGTTTGTGTATGATTGTGTTGTATTTTGTGTTGTTTAAAACATCCAATAATCTTTTTTTAAAAGCATCATCTGTTTGTCTTTTTGGCCATTCACCATAACATTGGCACTCTTCCCCAGCACCACATCTAAAATGAGTTTATTTTCTGTCTGTCAGGATTCTTCACTGTCCAGATCTCACTTTCATATAGCATATGTTGATGTGGAATATAATGGCTTGGATTATTCTATTTTTAGTGCTCAGTTGTATTACATTATATCTTTTTTATGTATTAGGTAGTCAGTAAATAATACGATAAAGTACTTTCATTTTTAATAAGCACAAATGTATGTGGTAGTCATCTACATTATTTGCAGCCACAAATTCAAGCAAGTATCTTGAACGAACTAAATAAATGAAGAAGGCAAGTAGGCCTCCTCTTTCTTGTCTTTCTGTTGGCAGGCAAAGATCTTTTTATTCAGGCATATCCTTGACTCATAATTCATGTGGGAGAAGGGGCTCTTAATGGAGCTGTGTTTTTATCTTTTCCAATTATGTTTTAAACTGGTTTGACTTGGTGTTTTTAATAAAATCATTTAGTTTTTTTAAAAAGGTTTTGTACAAATAAGGTTGTTTTTAGCTGCATGTTGTTTTAAACTTGATGTAAGCCATTTTGAGTCCGTGCAGGGAGAAATGTCGGATATAAAACAATTAAATAAATAAAATAAAAATTCCAAAATATTTGTCAAAACGTATCTTAAGATTTCATTTTGAAAAGAATATCAAGCACCATATTGAAAGGATATACACTGATACTGTTCTAGAGATACCAGAGGTCAGTTCCTATTATAAAAAAAACATTTATTTTCATAAGATTGAGGCAGGATATTTCAGAAAGTACACACACACACACACACATATATAGTATTGCCAATTATTTCCCAATCCAGTATTTAAAGTAATATCTATTTAAATCAAAGACTTCCTGTTTATAATGCAAATAGTTATTTTAGTCATGCTTCTGTGGGTTTTCCAGTATTTAGATGCTTCCAAACAAGAAGAAACCTGACTTGCCTCCTTGAACATTTTGTGCTGCTCCACCTGGCAAATCATCTTTTGTTAAGTGCCAGTTTTTGTAGTAAACCCAGAAGATGCCAAAAAAGAAAGGGGTAGATAATTGCTTTTCAGAATATAGATCCACATTAGTGTTTTGTTTGGAAACCATCTGAGTTTTACAAAGATCGGGCTTTTCATGCTCTGTTTGGTATCTATATTGTCAGTGTTGAAACGTTCATTGGCCCATTAAATATCAATCAACACAGCTGTGAAAAATATCCCTCAAGAGTATTCCAAGTCACACTTGCTTGTGTGTGCTCAGTGATTAATTCATTACAATCCACACCTGGATTTCTTCTTGAATAAAAGTTAAGGTATAGATCCTCATTCATGTAAGCTAACTGGTTTTCCAAAGTCACTTGAAAGTCATTTCAGCTCTGGGGTTTATTTAGTCCCACTGCTTGTGGCTGCCATATACTAATATAGGTAAGTCTGCTTGACAGCTGCTTTATTGTCTACTGTTTTAGTAACTTATTTCATTGGCATAGAAGTGTGCAAGCCATTTTTAATTGCCAGATCATCTGTATCAAAGATAGTAACAATGTCCACCTGGTGACTTTTAAGGGACATGGCTCAGAAAGTCATTTAACCTATAGCAGCCCAAGGGAAGTGTCTAAAAATGCTATAGGGCATCACCCAGTTAATCTCTAAGAAGGTGATATGGTTCACTGTAACTATTCATTATAATGTGACTTAGAACAGGTGATCATTTAGATTTATTAGACTAGATTATTGCTTTTTTAAAAAAAATCTGAAGAGTGTCTTTGGTCTACTTTCTTGTTTATATTTTCTCAACAAATAATCTCTACTAACTAAAATTACTCTATTTAATCATAAGGCTCCATGCCCACAGTGTTTGTAGCGTTACCAAATGAATTTTTTTGAGGCGGGTAGTCATATTTTTGTGGTTACTGCTTCCCTCAATTTTTACAATTTAAATTGCAGATTATGATTGTTGGGAAAGATCAAAGAAAAATAGTGGTCTGTGAATATGGCTGTGATGACTTTTACTAGTTCAAAACCTATTAAAGCACACATAGAGGAAAAAGAGTTAGTCAAACAAGTACATACGTTCATAAAAACAAAGAATTATGGGAATAGTTAAAGAATTTGAAGAGAAAGTTAATTTTGTTGTTGTTAAGTGCCTTCAAATTGTTCCCAGTTTTTGGTGACCCCAAAGTAAATCTATCATGGGGTTTTCTTGGCAAGATTTATTCAAAGGAGGTTTGCCATTGTCTTTTCCTGAGGCTAAAAGGATGTGATGTGCCCATGGTCACCCAGTGGGTTTCATGGCTGAGCTGGGAATCGAACCCTGATCTCCAGAGTAGTAGCCCAACACTCAAACCACTACGACCTGCACTTAAAAAATTTGGAGTTGCTGTACAGACTACCATTTTGAGTGTACAGTGGATCCTTGTTATACCCTAGGGTTTGGTTCCAGGACCCCCCGTGGATAGCAAAATCCATGGATGCTCAAGTTGTTTTAAATATAATGACATAGGAAAATGGTGTCCCTTATAAAAAATGGAAAATCAAGGTTTGATATTTGAAATTTATACTTTTTTTGAACATTTTCAAACCATGGATGCTTGAATCTGTGTATAAGAAGGGCCAACTGTAATTTGAATTTGCAAAGGACTGAATCCATTCATTCAAAATCAAATGAGAAAAATATTCCAGTTAACAATATCATCATCCTTGTTATAATCCAGAGCTAATCTATTAAAGATGGGATTATTTAGTAAATAGGAAAGTGATAATTTGGCAAAACTGGGAACTCCATGGAAACTTTCAAAGGGAACAATGATAATTTATGTAGCTACTGTGTGGCTTAAAATCAATTGCTATCATGATATCAGTGTTAAAATTTCTGTCAAGCCTTCATTACTTGAAAGAAAAATAAAGATTTGGATTTTCTGTAGTATTGTAATTTTTTATTCATTCCTGTGTGTTGTTGGATACCTACCCCCCCCTCCAAAACTATTCACCCTGGCATGTTCAAGAACTCAAATATGTGTGTGAAATCACAAATAGACAAGATAGTAAGGGAGACTACTGAAGGAGGATTAAAGTAGTAGTATCAGGGTTACAGTTTATGTGGGTTTGAGGAAATATAAGTACTAAATTTTTAAAAGTTCCTTAATCTTCCTAGCCTGTATAAGTAACTAGGGTTGCCAGAGTGAAAATTACAGAGGGTTCCTGTAGTTTTAATAGCAGCATAGAAGAGGAAATATCAGCAGATGTTGCTTGTTATCTGGTTGTGTTGCCAAGACCTGCTGAAATCTCCACTTCTGTACAACCATTAAAGGAAATGACCCCTCTCCAGTTTTCAGTTTGGCAGCTGTATTTAATGGAAGCTTAAAGCAGGGGAAAGTCTCAAGACCCCTGCAAACTGACCCCTTAGTTAAGATCACTAGAAAACCTTTCCCAGAGGCACTCATAAATGACTGGTTTCAGTATGTTCTGCAGGAATGATAAAATGAAGTCTAGAGATGTAAAACAAAGCACATACCAAGTGTATTGATAAGCAATCAGTTACATATCACTAGGAAGAATTAAGGACCTATAAGTAGAAAAGGCTGTTGTTTTCACAAAAGTTAAAAAAGTGTAAGTGATGCCAGCAAAATAAATAAATAAATAGATCACAAATTAATGCATACCAAAACAAACATAGTTCCTCAGGCACTTTTCTTGTTTTAAAATATTTTACTATTAGTTCCCCAAAAAGCATAGAAAGATTTGGCAAAAAGATAATTACGTGATTAGGTCCGGTGTAAGAGTATCACCCTTCCATTGCACAGCTATGGATGGCCTCATCATGGCGTTCTGTTTATCCTCCTTACAAGTAACTTTCCAAGCTCAGCTCCCAAATTCAAAAACTACAGGCCATTATATCACATTCCATATATCAGGTGAAGGAAGAAGGAAAGCTAAGCCCTGATTCCCAGCCACAACAACTCTCCTCTGCCAGGTGAATCCAGCGACTGACAGCAGTCTCTATACACACACTCATACACACACTGATTGTTTATTCTGACATGGTCATTCAGATAATTTGCAACAGATCTACTAATGCCTCCCTTGTCTAAACACCAGTCTTACAGTCAAGCATCACCAGGCTGGAATTCAGCCTTCTCCAACCTGTCCTACTCCAGATTTGTTGGACTATTACTTCTGTTAACCACAGCCACTGTGGAAGAGAGATGGATGTTACATACATTTCAGCTAAATGGCTTCCATTCTATATTGCAAGTCTTTATGTTGCGGTGGACAAGCAAGTTAAAATCCAAACTGGATTATAGTTGCTACTACAGCCGTGATACTCACTAGGAGTCCTAGGTCAAGTCAACCAGCCAAATCTGTTTTAGTTTGCAAGAGTAATAACAAAAACAACAACATAGCAAGGTTCTGATTTTGTCTGCAATATATTTGAGTTTCTAGCATAAACCACACATGGCTTGTCTGTTTATTTATATCCCACCTTCCTCCCTATATGGAATCTAAAAAGTTGCCCATGGGACAGCATCCTTTTTATAAATAAATTGAAAGTTATTTCTTTGAGATGTTTGAAACCACAGAAACACAGCTGGGCTTCTTTCTCAGAGAAAACAACCAATCCCAAGTATTCTATTTAAAAATATCATTTCCGGTGGCAGAATATAATACTGTACTCTTACACTTTCCCCAGTTTTATAGCAACTTACTTTATTCAAATGTCACTTTATTCCAAAACTGATATACTGAAAGGTGTGTGGAACATGGGGGACTTCACTGGATAACAGTAAACCTAGGGTTAGGTGACTATTATGAAGCCAGTTTAAGAAGACATGCATGATGTATGTAATAGAAAATGCTCATCATCTTCCAGAGCAATTAATCAAGGCTAAATGCTAGAATTTCTAAAAAAAAATTGTTAAAGTTGAAGTTGTTCAGATTTTTCAAGCACATTGCCCATGTTTATTGTTCTCTGCTGAAAACATGATATGGCCTTCTGCACTATAGAAATAGCCTTCTGTAGCCACTAGCACTGACAATGCCACGCACCCACTTCCAGATAGACATTATAGATCTTAATAGCCATTGTTTTTCTTCCTGTTTTGTTTGGGACTTGGATTACTGTCATATTATGGAATTAATGTAGCCTATAATGACACCATTTTAATTGTCATGGCTCCATCCTATGAAATTCTGGGATTTCTAATTTGTTATGGCCCCAAAACCTTCTGAAAGAGAAGGCTACAAAACCCAGAATTCCACAGCCTTGAGCAAGTGGCATCAAGCTGCATTAATTGTGCAGTGTAGGTGCAGCCTTGTATATGTCCTCTCTGGCTTTGCTTCACAAACGAAGATTCAGGAAGGACTCATCCCGCACTTTGTACAAGCGCGTTGGTGAATAAAAAGGCCAATCCGGGACAAACAGGTCCAGTTGCAGAAAGCACAGCGGAAGGTCTCCTTGGGTGATGTTTCCGGGTTGTGGTTCTTTCTGCATTGTCGTTTCTCTTCGAGACTCGTTAGCCGTGAGCTTTTGAAAAAGGCTGCAGCATCGTGGATAGTGTGTCTCCATGCCTCCTGATGTGAGGCCAGGGCAGACCATTGTTGGTGATCAATTTGGTCAAGCCTGAGATGTTGTTTCAGGAAGTCCTTGTATCTCTTCTTTGGGGCGCCCCTCTTACTCTGACCCGTGGCAAGTTCACCATAGAATACTATTTTGGGGAGGCGATGGTCCTTCATCCTAGAAATGTGTCCTGCCCAGCGCAGCTGCGTCCTCAATAGCATGGCCTCAATGCTGGTGATCCCTGCTTGCTCAAGGACAGCAACATTTGTCACACAGTCAGTCCAGTGTATATTTAGAATTGTGTGTAAACAGCGCTGATGAAAGCGTTCAAGGAGTCGTAGGTGTTGGCGATAGGTGACCCATATTTCAGACCCATAGAGGAGAATAGACAGAACAATGGCTCTATACACACTGATTTTTGTGCTTTGCCTCAAGTCTTTGTTACTCCAGACTCTTTTGTGAAGCCTTCCGAATGCACTATATGCCTTTGCCAGTCTGTGATCGATCTCTTTATCAATCTTGGCGTCTGAGGAGATGATGCTTCCCAGGTAGGTGAACTCCTGGACGGACTTAAGCACAGATGTGCCTACAGTGATGTAGGGATGGTAGTGTTCTTCCTGAGGTGCCGGCTGGTAGAGAACTTCCGTTTTCTTCAGGCTGACTTCCAGTCCAAAAAGCTCTGCAGCTGTTGCAAAACAAGATGTTAGGTGCTGCAGAGCTGCTTCCGTATGGGTAACGAGGGCAGCATCGTCAGCGAAAAGCAGCTCACAGACTAGATAGTTTAGAGTCTTAGTGCAGGCTCTCAGGCTGCTTAAGTTAAACAGGCTACCATCAGTACGGTAGCGTATATAAAAAGCGACCGCCCAGCTTGACGGGCAGGCCACTTTGCCGCTAGAAGCGGTGGCGAAACTACAAGCCCCAGAGTCCTCTGGGGCTTGCCCCGGCTCCTTATTGGTGCGCGGGGCGGAGGGGGTGCCTCTTCCGCCCCACAATGCTCTAGGAGCCGGGCTCTATGGTCTGGGAGTTCCGGTCCTCCAGGGCAGCTCATTGGGCAGTTGCCCTGGAGGAGGAGTCTCCCTGATCATATGGTCTGGGGGCGGAGCCGGGGTCTATTTAAGGCCACGCTGCCGGCTCCAGCCCTCAGTCGGCGCTTGGCTCCGGTTGAGGACGGAGCCAAGCTGGAAGGGAGGAGGCGCTGGAGTGCTTCTCCCACCCACCCACCGCTTGGTTCTGGGCTTTTTGTCACAACTTGTGGGCGGCAGCATAGGCCAGGATCTGCACGGTGTGGTACCAGGGCTATGGAGCTCTGGTTTGGGAGTCAGTCGGGACCCGGAGGTGAATAGGGCAGGCGTATGGCCATTGCGGGGGCCATAACGTGAGAGCGCCTCCTGGTGACTAGGCGCTTAGCGAATATGTGAACGCATGGCAGAGTTGCGGTCAAGTGGTGTTCCTTAGCCCCTGGGTCATCCCAATGCCTGGTGGGGACCAGGCTTTTGCTAATCAGACAAACATGGGGTTGTTTGATTTCGCAGATCCTGACCTCATGCTTTGTGCCAACCCTACAAATTGTTTGCTAATTAATAAAGTTGTGGCCTTTCCTCCAGCTTGGTCTCCTGTGGTTATTTGGCAGCAGCATCTGAGGCAAATGCCGTCTTCTTCTTTGAGATCTGCCATAGCCCTTAGGAGCATCATGCTGAAGAAGATTGTAATTAGAGTTGGAGCGAGAACACAACCTTGTTTCACACCGTTTGTTATTAGAAAGGGCTCTGAGAGAGTGTTGCCATATCTGACTTGACCTTGCTGGCCTTCATGTAGCAGGATAATCGTTTTGAGGAATTTGGGGGGGCATCCTAGTCGTTCTAGGATCTGCCACAGACCTTTTCTACTCACAGTGTCAAAGGCTTTGGTGAGGTCGACAAATGTTACATAGAGTCCTTTGTTCTGCTCTCTACATTTCTCTTGCAGTTGTCTAAGGGCAAATACCATTGGCCTTTTAGATACTAAAGCAAGGGTTGGGGAAGAATGTTTTAGTTAGGGCCACAGTATATATGGGGTAATCTATTGGGGTTTAGTGGGCCAATGCATCAGTGAATAGGTCTGTTCTTCACTCCTTCTCTTCTTTCCCCCTGCACCACTCCTTATTCCTTTCTATCCAACATACCCCCAAGATTTTGTAGATCGAAACAAGGACATGTGTGGCCAAGCAACATCAGACTGTTATCAAGATGGCCAAAATATTAATGAAGAGGAACAGACTAATTTACATTTGAACTCAATTTACAACTGAAATAAAGTGCAAACAAGGAGGAAAGTGGGAAGAGGAGAAAGAAACTGGAACATTTTAAAAGCATCTGAATAAGTGGGGTGATACTTGTGGATTAATTAGAATTGTCCCTGCTAAATTAGGGCAGTTGGAGAATATGGCTGAACAATCTGCTGGAAATGGTGGAGGGAAAACATATCACATTCAAGAAGAAGCTTTTGAAAAATTCAGCAACTTTGGTTCCACCATACAAGACCCTTGCCTATAGGTTTCTTTTTTTTTTGGGGGGGGGGGGGAGACATAGCTTTCCAGTGTTCTATGAAGATTTCATTTCTAAAGCTAGGAGGGCATTGACTTTACCACCCTTTCTTCCAGCAAGGAAGCAATATAATTCTCAGCTCCTCTTTCAGACGCAGGTGATGATACTTTGCTGCCCCCTTCTGGGGTTTGAAAAACACCTTTTAAATTCTCACTGTGAATTGTCACATAAACACCCAAAAGGAAAAAAAGAAAGAAAAGAAAACCTTTTGGATTTTCTTAAAACAGTGATCCAGAAACTAAGACCAGTAGAACTACTTAGCTGTATGGACTAGTTTTTAACAAAACTAAATAAACAAATAAATAAAAAATAAGGAATACCTTCAGTTTCCCCAGAAAAGATTTTAGAGCAAGGATGTTTCTTGTCAGCATCTAACATCCAGAAACTGTAAAATCTTCTCAGCACAAAGCTAGCCAAAAAGGCAAATGCAACTCAAAAGTAGTTTTTAACAGAAGAACAAAAACAGCATGTGAAAATAAGTAAACGCTATTTTTAAAGTCTCTTTCAGTTACAAAACTTCCATAACAAGCATCACAGCTGATCAACATTCTGAAACTTTTTTCACATGCTGTAGTCTCCTCCCCCTCTTTACTACAATATCAGTTTGTTACAACATAAATTTATTGTTAAGACAGTTGCAATCTTATACCCATTTATTATGAGTAGGCCTCACTGAGGCCAATGGGTCAAGTTTAGAGTAGACATGCATTGGGTTATACTGTAAATTACATCTGATATGGCTATGTTTTAAAGAGGTAACATAAAAGATTCCCCATACTTGTTATGAGAAAAGTGCCTTTTCCAGAGCACTTACATTTAATAAAGTATCCTTCAAGTTTCTAGACTGAAACAACTTCTAATTTCCATTTTTTTCCGGTTGTTCAAGATAATATTTTATAAAAACTAAAACACATGCATCCCTGTACCTACACCTACACCTATATCTATCTTTTAAAAGCCACAGATACAAAAGGGCATAACATTAATTCACAAGGAAGGCATTTAGAAGACTCTATCCCATAGACATCCTCATCCATTTAAAAAAATAGGAGAGGGAATCATTTGCTAAAATAGGTTAGCAAGGTACAGAGTTCCTTTGGCAAGGAACATTCATAATATTTATGAGTACTAATGATGTTCAAAACATCTATGGGTACTAATGAGGCAAAAAATAGAACTTCCAAATTATGTAGTACCATGTAGGAAAGCACATGCATATACATAGATTTTGCCTTTCCATTTGTAGGGATTAAACGGGCTAACCCAATGAATAAAGCAAGAATGGTGATATGTGGCTCTGGTTGCTGTGAAAAATGGCAACTGAACACTGAGGTGTGTCATGGTATGCTAAGCTCACAAATGCAATGCATAAAAGACACTTACCTTAATTAGGAAAGGAACAGAGGCAGAAGCTTCCATTAGTACCAAGGACTGGTGCAATTCTGACATGCTCAAGCAGAGTAACCACTCTGCAGAAAGCAAAGCAGGCCTATTTGCTAAATTACAGGTCAGGCCTTCAAGGACTGCCGCCCATTCCACCAGTTGCATAAAGTGGATCTGCTGGACTGCCTTTCTGGCATTGCTGACTAGACTGGCTAGCATGGACAGATCTTTAAAATTCGTTTTAGAAAATGGTACTTGATTTTGAACATGGCATAAGAAGCATGTATTTAAGACAGTACCAAATCCAGCTCCCAGATTATTAGAAACTGCATGAAGGGGTGGAAGGTTATATATCCTGCTAGGAGATTGTACAGAGAAGACAGGCTTCCTGCTTCATATTTGTGATATCAAATGCATGGAGTGCAGTGAAGATAAGACACAAGAGGGCCATCCCGCATGATCCCACTTTCTACCCTAAAAGATTCTTACTGTATAAGTAGAAAGCGGTTTTCAGCATAAGTGTCAGTTATCTGCAGTCAGCTATATTCCTCGGTGCATTTTTCTGTGCATGTACAGAAATTAATTTGAACAGATGGTTTTTAACTGGATGCACATTTACAAGTGTCCTGATTCTATTTTACAAACATTTGCTCAAGGATGTTGTTTTTTAAAATGGCTCCTTTATTATATTTATGGACTGTGCAATAAACATGTTATCTGAACACGGCACATAATAAAACCAAAATAGATCTAGAAGAAAACCTTGATCTATTTATTATGATTTTAAAAAATATATGTTAAAGTGTTTAAATGGTAAGTAGCCTAGAGCGCCCAGTCTGGGCTGAAAAAAGACAATAGCAAATATAATAAATAAACAAACATTTAATATTATTAATAAACCTTTAATATATTATCTCATTAAACAGTTCATCTGAGTAGCGTTCCAGGGTTGGAGTGCTTACCCAGATTAGTGTCTTTTGGAAGAAGGTCACTGCATGCTTCTAGCATTTTAAAGTGTTTGAGCTTATTTACAAACGTAAAAGTTGGTCATAAATGGAAGCACAGTACTGTACAAGGCTCCAGCACTACCACAGTCCATTGCTTCATATGGGATCTCCAAGGAGATGCAAGCCTGTTCTCCAAAATTCTGTCAGTTTAGAAAGTCCATTACTTTTCACACAGAACATCTAAATTAGAGCATCTTTAACTTGGAATGGGATTTGCTTTTTCTCACCCAAAGACTTAAGAAAGCTTATCCAAGTGGCTCCCATGGAGTCATATCACATGATGTTTTCCTAACTTAAGATGTTTCATTAACAGAGTGTCAAGGAGTTCTTCTAACTTCATTAATCCATCCCCACTCCCACACCAATAGGACCTTTCCTCTTGCATTTAACTTATTTCAGCAATATCTTCATGCATCCATACTGAAATTTCATTACAAGGAGGCTAGCAGATTCTGTCCAATGGGCACATAAGGGAGAGGCATCACAGATATCATTACGGCCCTTCAAATGGTCAGAGGAAGAGAATTATAGGAACTTAAATTGCTCAAATTATTAACCTTTAAGGGCAATAGCAGCAGATATAGCATGCATATTGATGAAAAACCTAATGAAGTACAGTATCTCAACTGTGATCAAAGAAGCTTCCATGGGGATGAGCTGTTGAAGTACATCTTCCAAAATGAGTAGGCATCTTTCTCTGTTACAGCAAAAACTGCAATCTCTGCAGCACGATAAAGATTAACAAATATATTTTTATAATAAGGAGTAAAACCTTTTCCAATATTGATCCAAAAAGCTATGGATGGCTCTTAAACTCATGGGAGTGCCACAACATATGATAGTCCTGATGAGAAATTTGTACTTAGGACAAGAGGCTATTGTCAAAACAGAATTTGGAGAAACAGATTGGTTCCCAATTGGCAAAGGAGTCAAGCAAGGCTGCATTCTATCACCTTATTTGTTCAACTTGTATGCAGAAAATATCATAAGAATACCGGTTTAGATTCAGAAGAAAGAGGACTGAAGATAGGAGGAAGGAACATCAACAATCTAAGACATGCAGATGATACCATACTGCTAGTATAAAACATTACAGACTTGGAACAATTACTAACGAATGTTAACGATAAAAATCAAAAGCAGGCTTAACGCTGTAACATAAAGAAAACAAAAATAATAATCATGGAAGAAATGCATAAATTCAACCCAGACAATGAAGAAATCAAAATAATTAAAGAGTTCCTGTACCTAGGATCAAACATGCATTAGAATAGAAACTGCAGCAAAGAAATAAGAAAAAGACTAAGAATGGGAAGGGCAGCTATGAAAGAACTAGATAAGATCCTAAAAAGCAAAGACATAAAACTGAGCACTAAAGTTACAATTGCCCAGGACACTGTATTCCCTATCATCACCAGGTATGGATGTGAGAGCTAGACAATTAAAAAAGTGGATAAGTGGGGGGGCGGGGGCGGGGGAATCAACTCATTTGAGATATTGTGCTGTAGAAAAATGGTGAGAATATTATAGTCAGCCGAGAGAGAGCAAATAAATGGGCCCTAGAACAGATCTGACCAAAACTCTCCCTGAGAGCCAACTGAGGCTATCATACCTTGGCCACATCATGAGAAGGCAAATAGACAATAATTTTAGGAAGGGTTGATGGCAGTAAAGAGGAACACCACATGATAAATGGATGGACTCAATGGGGGAGGTCATGAGTACGAACCTGCAAGACTTGAGCAGAGCAGTGTAGAATAGGAGGGCTTGGAGGTGTCTCATCCACAGGGTCACCTTGAGTAGAGGATGACTTGAGGGCAGTTAACAACAACAAACAACTGATGCACATGTTGTACTGTAAATTTTATCAAGAAACCAGAGAGACATTGAACTACTAAAAATAGCTCTCCCTTCTAGGCCATTCTGATGGCTTTTATTCTTAAAATATACGGGAGGATAAAATATTAACAACACCCAGAAAGTTCTAATTTTTCTTTCTTTTTTCTTTTTTTTATTTTTTTTTTTATTTTTAAGGATACAATAATAATCCATTGTTATGTACAGGACTTGAAGTTAATTCTAATATTACATAAACTATATACTGAGATCATAATCATAATGCATTTTCATATAAAAATACTTCTCCAATTGCTAACATGTTTTCTATGTACCTTACAATTTTTATCTTTTTTATTACATCCCAAATCACCTTACCCTTTCCCTTCCCTCCCTCCCACCCTTGAACAATTATTTTTTTGCTTGACTTGTTTCTCGAGCAATATTATAATTGCATTCTTACTACTAATGGTCGTTACTGACTTTTGGTTAATATTGGTTTGTGATTTGTTATTGGTATGTTATGTCATACCTCTTACATCTCTTACTACAATACTTGGAGTTATTGTTTATAGTTGAAACATATAATAGATCATACTTAGAATACAAGAAAGGTCGCATATATAAATAAAATTTTGTTGTTATTTAAAGCCTACAGCTGTTTTTGCATATATTCTTTCTAAGAGATGCAAAGAGCTACTAATACAAGATATCATATCCAAACTTTGTTACAAAATTCTTTAAGCCGGGTCCAATCATCTTCAGAATCGTCTATCCATTTCCCTCTTAAATACATTGTAAGTTTATCCAATTCTAACATTTCCAGACTTTTCATAAGCCACTCATCTATGGAAGGAACTTCTTTATCTTTCCATTTCTGCGCGTAAACCATCCTTGCTGCTGTTACTAAATAGAGGATAAATTTTAAGTGTTTCCTGTCCTCTTTACTTTCCACCATATTCAAAAGAAATAGTTCAGGTTCAAATTTTATTTGTCTTTTAAGCACTTTTGAAATTATGATAAAATGTTCCTTGGTTAGCCATACATTTCCAACATCTTCCTTCCTTTCCTTTGTTGATTCTTGCCAGTTTATATGGGGCTAAATACCAGTGATGCACCATCTTGTATAAATTCTCCTTCATGTCCATAGACAAAGCTAATTTTTCTAAATAGAGGTTTGCAAATTAGACGAAACATATTAGTAAACTGCTAACTGTATAAGTACAATATCAGCTTAGTCTCATTTTGGGAGAAAGGTGGGATATAGTTTTTTGTGGGTTTTTTGGGCTATGTGGCCATGTTCTAGCAGAGTTTCTTTCTGACGTTTCGCCAGCATCTGTGGCTGGCATCTTCAGAGAATGCTTTGCCTGGAAAAATTGGGTGCATATATACTGTGAGCGCCTGGGAATGCAGGCGTGATTTGCATGTGTATTGTTCTGTGCTGATGGCCGGCCTCAGCCTGGGAGGCTAATGCAAAGGAGGGTTAATGTCCGCTAATTGGTGATCATTATCTGCTGGGAAAGCCCCTGACTTTGAATGGTTTCCCATTTGCATTTGCTGAGTCCTTATTTTGCTATTTCTCAGGACTGGTAGCCAAATTTTGTTCACTTTAAGGGTTTCTTCTTTCCAGTTGAAATTGTCCAGGTGTTTGTGGATTTCAATGGCTTCCCTGTGCATCCTGACATGGTAGTGGTTGGCATGGTCCAGAATTTCAGTGTTTTCAAACAGTATTTTATGCCCAGGATGGTTTGTGGCATGTTCTGCTACTGCTGATTTTTCTGGCTGGACCAGTCTGCAATGTCTCTCGTGTTCCTTGATTCTTGTTTGCACACTGCGTTTGGTGGTCCCTATGTAGACTTGCCCACAGCTGCATGGTATGTGGTAAACTCTTGTGGCTGTGAGAGGGTCTCTCTGGTCCTTGGCTGAGCGAAGCATTTGCTGGATTTTCTTCATTGGTTTGTAATCCATTTGATGGTTGTGCTTCCTCACCACTTTGCCTATACTGTTTGTGACTCTTTTGATGTATGGTAAAAATACCTTCCCTTTGGGTAGCTGCTTGTCTTCACTTCTCTGGGTTTACCTGGGCCTGGCAGCCCTTCTGATGTCTGAGCTGGAATAACCATTGGCCTGTAGAACCCGGTACAGATACTTCAGTTCATCTTCTAAGAAGTGGGGTTCACAGATGCGTTTTGCTCGGTCTACCAGTGTTTCGATTGTGCTTCTTTTTTGTCCTGGGTGATGATTGGAGTTCTTGAGCAGGTATCTGTCTGTATGTGTGGGTTTTCAGTATACTGTGTGACGCAGGTGGGATATAATTTTTTTAAAAAATAAATGAATATTAAGACTAGATTATTGTGCAAATCCTATGATCTTTTGTGTTGTTTCTTTTTAAAAAAATGTCAGTGGACTAAATAAATACACCTACTATTCCCATGAAAAACACTTTTGATGAAAGAAACATAATTTGGGGAAATGACTTGGCCTAAAAGTTGTTCCCAGTACTAGAGAAATCTCCCCATAGTACTGAGCACTTTTTAACAAACTATTCTTCATTGTGATTCTCCATGCACACCCACCTTTCAAATTCAATATACACAGAAACCCAACTGTTAAGTCTTAGAGTAAACTGAGTCAACTCACTGAATCAAGTCTTGATACATCAACACTTAGGTTCAAAATGCACTGCAAAAATAATCCAGTTTGAGACCACTTTAACTGCCCTGGCTCAGTGCTGGAGAACTGTAGTTTATTGTGGCACCAGAGCTCTCTGACAGAAGGCTAAATGTCTCAGAAAACTACAGTTCCTAGAACTCCCTAGAATTGAGCCAAGGCAGTTAAAACAGCCTCAAACTGGATTATTTCTGCAGTGTATTTTGGACCTTAGATAATTTCTCTTGATTTATTCTAGTTGGATTTAGATTTAAAAAAACACAATTGATGCTGGAGAACCAGCACACTGGCCTTTCATTCCTTTTTCAAAATATTGTCTGTTACAGAAACCATGGCAAGTGACAACTGGAGATTGTCCATTGTTCTACTACTGAAGAAAAAAAGCTTTGTGTCAGTTCAATTATTGTTCTTTATCCAAACTGTGTGGTAGTGCCGAAGTGGCTGACAGATCACTCTGTAAATCATTTTTCACACTAGTCCAGGATCATGTTTCACTCGGTATTGTTGGACCACAGTTCCCATAATTCCCAAAGCCATCACTGTGAGTATTCCTTCAACATGACAGCTATACATTCTTTGTCTATCTCTGTCTCAGAGTGAGACAGAGGAGGTGCATGGAACCAAAATTTTAATCCCATACTACAGCTCTGTAGCACCAATGAGACACATTTTTTCCTACAAATCAGTGGGACAGAGAATGAAAATGGATGTTCCATATAGTATCGAGTGATGCATCCCTAACCAGCCAACATCTTCTATGTAGGACTCTTGGCAGCATACTGGAGTTGACTTTTAGATACCAAATAGTGTGTAAATGTTATTAGGAGATTCTGCTTCTTCAAAAAAGGCACAGACCAAACAGGAATTTGACATGAAGATTTTACAAAATATAAAAAGATTCTTAATCAAATAGACTCTGAATAGAAAGATTCTTGAGCAGATAATTGTTGTGTCTACTATCATGTGTCACATTCTCACTAGTTCTGCAGGCATGTGTAGAGTGACAGAGAAGTGTGGGTATGTACCTTCAAGTCACCTTTCAACTTATGGCAACCCCATAAATTTCATAAGGGTTTCTTTGGAAAGGAATGCTCTGACTTTGCCCATTTCTTCCTCTAAAATTTAGCCTACAGCATCTGGCCAATAAATTTATCTGCAGTTTGCATAAGAAGCCAAATAGCAACAAAATTTTAACTATTTTTAATGTATGGTTGTTGTTGTTTTAAAAAAGGTTGCCCATTTCTTTAAGTTCTTAGATAAAAAAAAATCCATTTGTGTGTGTATAAAACCGTGTTGTAAAATTGTGTTGTAGAAATTGTATTGTAGAAACATGACTCATCACTTTGTTAATCTAACCATGGGATTTCAGCCCAAGGCGTGTGTATTTGCTATTACTCACTTCTTTTCCAAAACAATGCCTCCCCTGCCTGCACCCCAGCAGACAGAAGGCATAACATATGGCAGAGGTTGCTGCCATTCTTAATGCTGTGCTTATTACAAATAACTGGAGTAAGACACAGCCCATCCCAAGAATTTGTAATGTTTATGAAAAGTTGAAATACACTTTTGATTCTTACTAGAGCCAGACACAGTTCCAAGAAATGAGGTTATTTGTTTGGAGATACAAGCAGTGCATCTTAAGCTATCTGATGTGGGGGCCCAGCAATCTCCAATGTGCCAACTTGGCACTAGTTCACAGACCACCAATTTGAGTATCA
The DNA here is from genome assembly GCF_019175285.1 of Sceloporus undulatus. Classification (NCBI taxonomy): domain Eukaryota; kingdom Metazoa; phylum Chordata; class Lepidosauria; order Squamata; family Phrynosomatidae; genus Sceloporus; species Sceloporus undulatus. The sequence continues at coordinate 116,052,461 of NC_056523.1, read as the reverse complement.
TTGCCTTAAATTATCTTCCTCGGTGAAATGAGCCAACTAATTCTAACCATCTCATGACTTTTTGCCAGAAACTTGGTAATGGGTATCTGGCCATGTCATTTAGCTACTAATAATTGGCAAAGGAATGGAATTTACAAGGAAACTGAAGATCTAAAGACTTCCCTAAGTTTGTGATGCATACCTGGCTGTCTTCTCTCTTCATTCATTTTATCATCATAATGACCATGTGAAGAAGTTTAGAGTGGGAAAGTGTGGCTTTCCAGAAGACCAACCAGTAAACATCATGGCTGAGTAGGCATTTCATCCTGAGTCTAGTACTTGCTGGACTCGCTGAAGCAAACATCTTCACTTGTTCTTGAAGGTCAGCACTAGCAAATGATAGTCTTTATTACCACTCACTAAGAGCTATGAAACATTAACAGGTGACAAAGGGAAGGCACAATCTCTCAACTTCTATTTTGCCTCTTTTCATCACAAGAAAAATGGGATCAGTCTCACATACATAGCATCAGTGCTGAAGGGGTCAGGACCACAGCTCAAGATTAGAAAGAGATAGTGAGAAAATATTTAAATACCTTAAATGAGCTCAGGCTTTTTGTACCAGATGATTTGCATCCTAAAATACTAAAGGAACTTGCTGGTGTACTCTCAAAAATGCTATCTCTTATCTTTGAAAAATCACAGAGAACAATTCTGTGAATGTGTCACTGGAGAAAGAAAAGTCTTCAAAATGGGGGAAGAAAAAATGTGGGATATTACAGACAAACCAATCTCACATTAGTGCTAGGAATGTTACTAGAACCTATTATAAAAGAGTCACTTTGTAAGCATTTTGATAATAAACCAGTGTCTAGTAGTAGGCGGTCCAGATTTGTTGATAATAAATTCTGTCAGACTACTAGTGTCCTTTTAAAAACTGGGTTACTAGCACAGAGAATTCTGAGGAGGGTGTGAATATAATTTATCTTGAGGGCTCAGAGGAAATCCTTATCAATTTCACAGACAACGCAAATGTGGGTTAGATAGCTGATACACCACAGAATGAAACCAAAAAGGACTTTTACAGAATGAAAAATAGTGCTGAAACTAACAGAATTAAATTCAGAGAAAAACCATAAAAGTTCTATACTCATGCCACACACAAGAAATCAGATGCAAAGGTATAGGGTAAGGCATGGCTGTCTCAGCAGTGGGATATGTGAAAGGGTCCTTGGTATTATAGTCAATGACAAGGTAAACACTTTGCTTCCAAATCACTAATGGCAAACTTCCCGCTTGTTGCCAACACAAATCTACACAGCATTTGCTGACTGAGGCAGCTGCCTCGCACTGCCAGCCCCGTGAAGGAGATTTTACGTATACACCAGGGACAGGCAACTGTGACATCTAGGTGTTTTTGAATGGTAACTTCTTTGCTGTTGTGCCTTCAAGTTGTATCTGACTTAGGGTGACCCTTAGGCCCTATTATGGGGTTTCCTTGGCAAGATTTGTTCAGAGGTGGTTTCTCATTGCCATCCTCTGAGGCTTAGAGATTCCCTGACCATTGACTGTGGTGGCTAAGGTGGGAATAGTATGCCACAAACATTAGGAGGGCTGGAAATGCCCACTTTGGCTCCAGACAACATTGTGGCCTCAGGTTCTTTGTCATCATGCCCAGAATGGGTGTAGAAGGGAGAACGGAGTCTGGAGCATCTACTGTTTGCACAAATTCTTGCTCTCTTCATCCCACACTCTAGGAGTGACAGAATTCAAGAGGTGGTTTCAGAGAGGACTTTTGGCTATGGGTGTTTCGGTGTGGGTGTGAGAAAAAGAGAGAGAGAGACCCTCCTCCCTTACTTTTTTTTTTTTTTTTGCTCCCAAGCTCTTTGGAAGGGGCAGGTGAAAGGAGGGGAGACAGCCCTTTCTCATTCACTGTTTGGTTGCTTCATCTCACCACACAGCCACTTTTCCTTCAAAAGGAAAATGGTGGTGTTTAAGTTTGCTAATTCAAATCCCTGTATAACATCTTATATACTCAGAACTTTAGAAGAGCCCTTCCATTTTCAAAGCTGAATAACTACCAGCTGGAGGGCAGCTGCATGAATCTCTTTTCCTTCCCAGCTGAGATTAACACAAGATGATTGTACTAGATGACTAGATCATTTCAATGAACAAACCATAAAGCTCCTTTAAAAGAAAAATATTTATAAAGCCAGTTCAAGTAACTTGGCCATTTGTTACTGTCAATGCCATTAAAGCTTTTATTTATCTTATGCATGGAATGCTTTAGTTTAACTACAGAAAGACTCTAACTTCTCCCACCAGCTGAAGAAAAATGGTTATTTCATCTAAGATTAATTGCAGCTGCTGGACTGGGATATATAGGCATAAGGATATATCACAGCCCTGCAGAATATTCAGGTACTTTCCCCTCTCTTATTTAGGAAGAGGTTGCTGTTTGCAATCTGAAACAAGTTGCCAGCATCTGGGTACTTTATATCCCTAATTAATATCAGCCAAATAGACCTTCTATGACTTGTATTTGTCTCATTCCACATTTTTATCACAGTTACTCATTATGTTATTTGACCACGAACTATCAGCTAGAGTGGAGTGAGAGGGCAGTAAATGGTCTACCATTTGTTTACTACAGTGGATAAAGTAGTAGGTTAAAAACCCATCACAAAGCAGAAACATTTAGTAATTTAGGAGATTATTGCATTGCTTTTAGAGTGCCTTATCCCTAATGGGATAAAGATGCATTTAATTGTAAAACCGGGTGTTATCGTACTTCTCAGTGGCCGGGCGAATGCAACCCATATGCAGCCTGGATCCCAGCCATGCTTATCCAGCAGCTTTTAAAAATGGCAAAATCTCATTTTTGAAAAGCCACTGGATAAATGCAGCTGAGATCTGGGCTGCATACAGGTTACATTTGCCCAGCCACCAGTGAGTGCAATAACACTCAGTTTTAAAATTAAATATGCCTTTATCCTATGAGGGATAAGGCACTTTAAAAGCAATGTGATAATCTTCTTAGATATTACTGTTTACTAATGCTGCCTGAAGAGAAGGACAAGATAATGCCTCCCTTATAGTCCATGTAAAGAAGCCAGCTGTACTGGCATCTGAATCTGGTGTTAACATTGACAATGACATAGTAATCCCCACTTAACTTAAGTACCAGGATAATATTGGAGAGGAGAAAAATGAGGATAGGTAATGTGGCATTATTATGCAAAGCAGAGAAGAAAAGCCAGGGAGTCCAGGAGAAACAACTAGGTACCACCACTGCCTCACAACATCTACTGCCTGAAGCAATTGTTTTACATTTGCCTAATGATAAGACCAAGCAGCACTTGGGAAGTCACTTTTCAAATTACTTTAAATTATAAACTTACTTGAAATTACTTTTTAAAAAAGCAATTCATTCCATTAATATATGCATTGTCATGCACATATAGTGTTGATACTAACTGCAGTTTTTTTTAAAAGTACTTGTTCTATTGATCATTATTTTATCGGTTTTGTTAGTTGTTTTTTTTTTTAAAAAAACCAACACACTTTCAAAGTGGAAAGTCCAGCTTTGGTCTCACTGCAGCAATGTCTTCTCCCATGAGAAAAATGAAAATGGTGTTCTGGGAGGATGGAAAACTAAACCTACTGCAAACAGTGTTCCAGGTGATCTCTTTACTGAAAGAGTTGAGGCGGCTCATATCTGCCTGGCCCTGAGGCCCTTTCACACTACACAATTATAGTGATAGGATTCTGATTTAACTGCTGTGGATCCACCCTAGGGAATCATGGAATTGACAGTTTAGAAAGGGGCATTTAGACTCTTCAACCGGAAAACCTTTATGGTGCCTCTGACCAAATTACAGTCTCCCAGGATTCCAGTGGAGCCATAGCACTGTAATGCTACAGTATGACAGAGTTCCTAATCCTGGTCATAGCAGAATGTGACAGTGTGCTGGGAAATGACTTTTCTATAAACCTATTTTATTTGCAAGATGTAGTGGCTTGAGTGTTGCTTGGACTCCATTAAAGTATATATATAAAAAAATCACTGGATGACCTTGGGCAAGTCAGACACTACCAGAGGATGGCAATAGCAAAACCATCTGAAGAAACTTGCCAAGAAAACCCTATGATAGGTTTGCCTTAGGGTCGCCATAAATCAAAAATGACTTGGAGGTACTCAACAATAAATACATTTAACTGTATGGGGAAGAGGAATTAATTGGTGGGAGAAGCAAGAAAACCACTTCTGTAGTAACTATCAAAACCAAACTGGGGGGGGGGGGGGGAAGAGCCAGTGAAGGAACACAAGCATTCCTGTAAGGAGTTTATCACTCTGCTTAAATAACCCAGTTTACCTCATCTGAATTCAAGCCTAAATTGGGAGGCAGCTGGGTTTTGCCACCAAAGCTGCCAGGTGAATACAGTCCGGCTGCAGCCTGGGTCCCAGGCAAGCTCCGGAGGCCATTTTTCCAAGTCAGAAAGCTCCTGGCTTTGAAATAAGTCCACCTGGCATTTGGGCTGCAGCTGGGCTGTGCTCAACTGGCAGTGTTGGTGGCAAAATCCTTGTGGTAGGACCAGGCTGCCTCCTGATTTAGGCTTGAATTCGGATGAGGTAAGCCGGGTTATTTAAGTGGAGTAATAACTCCTCAGAATGGTTCTTTAAAATCAATGACTACTAGGCAGGACACTAAACAAAAGGCATGCATAATGTTATCCTGCTCCCTTTCAACTCAATTTATTATTTCTGGAATGAAGAGACACTGAATACAATAAGTATCATGTTTTCACAAATTTCAAAAATTCATGAGTCAGCAATTCATGGCAACTTCTCACTTGTTAAATTATTATGGAAATAGACCCTTGCTGCTCTGCTGAGAGAAGATAATAACAAACCATTTAAATTTCACTGTTGTTTGTCATGGTTAGCTTAAAGTGGCTTATTCTCTCTGTAAGCCATGATAACCATCCAATGTTTTATCTTCCCATCCAATCTTTCTTAGAAAACCATGAGGCAGGAGCATGTGCTGGACTCAATACAGTTCATACTTGCCTTTGTTCCTCAACCATAGTTAAAACTGAATGTGTCACTTCATCACCATACCCAACATGTTTTGCATTTCTATGGCCATTCATATAGTTTTATTATAAAGGTCCATCCTCGGCAACACTTTACTCCATGGACCTGAGAAAGAAGACTAAGGCCCTTCACAGACCAACATGAAAGGCCGGCCTGGGGACAGAGTTGGGACGTTCTCACAATGCATGCATGCTCCCAGGGTGCCCTGATATCTTGTGCTGCTCCACATGGTACATGGCATCATGGCGCACTTCCGGCACTGTGTCCAGATAATGCAGCGCCAAAGGAGCACCATATAGCCATGCCGCCATGGCTATGGCACAAAAAGAATCCTCTTTTTGCAGCTCCTTTTTTCACCCTTGAAAGACCAGATCGAGGCCACAGCATAAGGTTGCCATGGCCCCGATCCGGCTAGGAAAGGGGCAGCATTCTACCACACCTTAGGGACTGTCTCTCAAGCCCCATCGACTATGAAAGCTTATGGTATCATTTCCTTCACACTGTTGCTACAAGGTCCCTTTGCATATGGATATTCCAGACTAACATGGCTATGTCTCTAAATTATACCCTGATGGGAACAAAATCTTCTGTTTGTGAGTTCAGCATCACATCTATTTTGTCCATGATTCACAGAGCAAATGAGACCACTGCTCACAGTGATAAGGGAGGTTCAAGGATGGAGCACAGCTAGGGTTGCCATATCCCGCCTGTGGGCGGGACTTTCCCGGTTTGGGCAGGTCCGCACGGTCCCGCCCCGGTTTGCCCCTGCCCCCGGGATTTCCCCCACCCCCGGGCTGAGGGGAGGATTCCCTCCCCACTTGGGCTCCGCTGTCGCCGCCGCAGCAGCAAGGCCGGGGCCCAGGCCGGGAGGGAAAGCCTGCCCTCAGCGAGGCTCCTTTCAAATGTAGGACACACAAAAAGTGTCCTACATTTGAAATTTTTGTCCTACATTTGGTTTGGAGGTTCTGACGTATGGCAACCCTAAGCACAGCACTGCCAGTTCAAATTTGTTGCAGCCATATCCATCTACTTCCATTCTTGCCTTGCTGTGGCATACATGAATAAAAACACCTCCTAGCTGTAAATCCCACTTCCTCTTTCCTTTGCCACCGAGATCCAAATTTCTGGGTGGCTTTTCAGCCTGTTTGTAACTGGACTGTGTGTGTGTGGCAGAAACATAACCAGGAGTTGTTAGTTAAATCATCCAAAAAGGTAATTGCTGGACCAGAAGAAAGACTTTGGAGAGCAGCCCCAAGATGATGTGAGGATCCAGGTCTCTGTAACCTAGGAGTGTGCTTGATTTAAAAAATGGTACCCAAAAGAGAGAAAGGGCAACATGAACAATTCTCTATCTCCTGTGGGAACATCTTCAAAAATTTTGCAGTTTTTGAAGATGTTCTCACAGAGCAGGGAAAGCCTCTCCTGACCCACCTTTTTCCTACCACCCCCAGCTATGTAGTGGCAGGTGGGGATGGGGGTAGTCAAGTGAAGAAGAGGGTAAGAAAAAGCTCAGTCTAGGTTGTGGGGGCAGAAGTGTTGTCCTCAAGTATATTCAAAGACTGGGTGTAGGACAAGAAAGGAAAGATGGAGGAAAGGATAGAAGATCTAAACAAATACCAACAAGAAGATCAGGATGCCATTTTGAGACTGGAAATTAAGCAAAGAGAAAAATGTATCAAACTAAGAGGCCTTCCAGAACAAGCTCATGAAAACTTATACGACTTCTTGATTCCCTACCTAGCTAAATATCTTGACATGCCAGTGCAACAAATGTCTGGAGAAATCGATCGGCTGTACCGTATAAACTCTAATACTGCGAGAACTAAGAAGCTTCCGCGTGACGTGGTGTTATACTGGGTAAGGAAACAGACAAAAGATACATTTCTCCAGAAAAACTTTAAAACAAGATTTGTGATAAGAGGGACGGAGATCCAGGTGTTTAAGGATATTCCTGCAGAGGTGTTAAGAAGACGGAAAGATTATCAATTCTTAACAGAACAACTGAAGAGATGTAAAATACCATTTAGGTGGGAAGAACTAGAAGGACTTTCTTTAACATGGAATCAAAAAAGATATAGACTAAATTCTCTAGAAAAAGCTGGAAATTTTTGGAAAGAATTCAAAAAAGAAATGACAAAAAGATCAACACCAGGAGAGAAGAATGACAAAAATGAGAGAGAAGAAAACGAAGATCCCCAAAAACCCTCACCAGAATCTGTGATCGGAGAGGAGAGGGGGGGAGACGAGAGGAGGAGGAAAGGGGGAACATTCTGGAGGAGGAGGAGAACAGAGAAGAATTAGGAGAGGTGGAGTAGGAGATTGGAAGACTGAGAAGTGATTAATAAACTGAATAAATTTCCTTTTTTTTTACCTCTGCACTTTCTCGTGTTTTTTTGTTTTGTTGTTGTTGTTGTTTTTTGGTTTGGGTTTTTTTTTGGAAACCATAAGAAAGAAAAAATTTAATTAAATACAAAATTGCAATATGAAATTAATAACCTGGAACGTAAAAGGATTAAACACACCAAATAAAAGGAATAAAGTAAATCATTATTTAAGAAAATTAAACTGTGATATCATATGTCTGCAAGAAACGCATATTAAATCCACTGAAAAAAGACTAATACGATTTAAAAATTTAGGGAATGACTATATTTCGGCGGCTAAAAACAAAAAGAAAGGAGTGGTAATTTATACTAAAAATTATATACAGTCAAAAGAAGTCTTAAATGACCCAGAAGGACATTATGTAGGAGTTGAAATTAATTTGAATGATGAAAAATATTTAATACTAGGTATATATTGCCCTCAGGACAAAAAAGGACTCTTTTACCGCAAACTGCACAATGAAGTAGAAAAATTGAAAAATGACAAAATAATAATCATGGGTGATTTCAATGGAGTAGTGGAAACCTCCCTAGATAAAAAAATCTACAAAAGAAATTAAAAATAATCAAGGTGTACTCCCCCATTCCTTTTTTGATTTGATAAAAAGCTACTACTTGAAAGATGTATGGAGATTAGAAAAAAAGGGGAACAGGGATTTACATTTTACTCAAACAGACACCAATCACTTTCCCGTATTGACATGATCTGGGTACCTTCATCGCTATGCAATGTGATTAAGTCAGTAGAAATACAACCAAGATTAATTTCGGACCACAACCCTGTAATTGTGACTCTTTCTCCAAAAACAAGAACAAGTAATTGGAGGTTGAAAGACTCCATTATCCAAAATAAAGAAATTATAAAAAGAACAAAGGAAGTAATAATTAACTATTTTAAAGAAAACACTTCCCAAGATATTAAATTTAAGAGTGTCTGGGATGCTGGGAAAGCAGTAGTGAGGGGCTTTCTAATCAATCAAGAAGCTTACTTGAATAAAAAAGAAAGGGAAAATGAACAGAAGTTAATCAATTTAATAATAGACAAAGAAAAAGAATTGGAAACACATTTGGGAGACTTAAGAATATTGGAAGAGATTGATCTGTTGAAAAAACAGAAAATGAACAAAGATACATTAGAAATTAGTAGAAAGCTAAAAACGTTAAAACAGAAGAATTTTGAACAAGCCAACAAAATTAGTAAAGGAATGGCAGAGATGTTGCGGAAAAAACAGAATAAGAAAAGAATAGTTGAATTAAAAATAGAAGGCAGAATGGTAACCAAACAGGAGGATATAAAGAAGGGATTTACTCAATTTTTTTCAGAGATTTACCAAGGTCGAGAAATAGACGTAAAAAAAATCCAATATTATCTAAAAGATAAGAGAGATAAATTCATAAAACCAAATAAGAATCAATTAGAAGACTTAAATAAAGCGATCAGTTATATGGAAGTAAAGATGGCAATCGATAATTTGAAAAATGGGAAATCTCCCGGTCCTGACGGATTTACTGTGCAATACTATAAAACCTTTAGAGACGAATTATGTGCTCCCTTACAATTTATGTTAAATTCGGTACTAAAGGAGGGAATTCCTGAAACTTGGAAAGAGGCAGACATAATACTAATTCCGAAAGAGGGAAGAGATACTAAAAAAAGTCAAAAATTATAGACCAATCTCGCTTCTGAACATTGATTACAAAATTTTCGCAGCAATTCTGGCAGATAGATTTAAAAAATTCTTAAAGGACAGCATAGACAATGACCAGAAAGGATTCCTTCCCCAAAGACAAATTAGGGAAAACACAAGATTAGTAGTAAATATAATGGAATTTTATGAAAAGCACAACGCCAAAGAATTAGGTTTGCTGCTTTTAGACTTGGAAAAAGCATTCTACACAGTACACTGGAAAACACTTTTTGAAATTTTGGGAGAATTGGAATTGGGTTATAAATTTATAGGATGGATTAAAGAGATTTATAAAGATCAAAAAGCTAGAATCATTGTGAACGGTGAAAAAACAAATCATATTGCAATTAATAGAGGTACAAGACAAGGATGCCCCCTCTCGCCACTACTGTTTATAATCATAATTGAAAGACTTATTAAAAGAATCAAAAACAACGTTCAAATTCAAGGTGTAAAAATCAGGAACTATGTATACAAAGTGAGAGCCTTCGCTGATGATTTGGCGATTTTTCTAAATGATCCTTGTAAAAGTGCAATAGAATTATTAAAAACAGTGGAAGAATTTGGAGAAATAACAGGTTGTATGCTAAACAAAGATAAATCAATGACCATAACCAAAAATATATCCCCAGAGAGAGAAAGAAAATTATCAGAAATGTTAAAAATAAAAACAGGAAAAAAGCTAAATATTTAGGAATAACAATCTCTAGCAACCTGAATGAATTATTTGATATCAACTACAAAAAAACATGGAAAAAAATTAAGTTGAAATTGGAAAAATGGGGAAAATTTAAATTGTCACTTATGGGGAAAATTGCAGCAATTAAAATGGTAGTCCTCCCTAAAATCCTTTACTTATTCCAAACACTTCCAATTGTAATTAAAGATAAATTCTTCAAAATTTGGCAAAGAGACTTAAGCAACTTTATTTGGCAAAAAAAGAGACCCAGAATTAGACTAAAAATAATGCAAGATTCGGTGGAGAGAGGTGGATAAGGCCTACCAAATTTAAAACTATATTTCGAAGCATGTAGTTTAATGTGGATTAAAGATTGGATACTGCTAAAAGATGATGAATTACTAGAGATAGAAGGAGATAATCTAAGATTCGGGTGGCACTCATATCTAGGATATGATAAGATAAAAGCAAACAAAGAATTTAATTTACATCATATCAGAAGGTCACTGGTTAAGGTATGGAATAAATATAAACCCAGAATTATGGCAAAATTCCCTCTCTGGTTTTCCCCACAAGAGGCAATCCAAAGAGTTGAAACTAGGCAAAAAACAGATTGGCTAACTTATGCAAAGTTATTAAAGAAAGATAAGAAAGAAAAGTCAGAATTCAAAACGCAAAAGGAACTTTCTGATGAGAATATAAACCTAGATTGGTTTAAGTACTAGCAATTAAGAGAAAGATTCAAATCAGATTCCAAAATAACAGATTTTGAGGTTGAGCAAAGCGAATTTGGAAAAATAATAGGAAAAGAGAACCCAAAATGGATAAGAGAATTTTACAAATTATTGCTAAATTGGCATCTAGAAGACGAAATAGTAAAGGAAAATATGATACAGTGGGCAAAAAATTTTGGTTATTCAATACATTTGGACAGATGGGAAGCAGTCTGGAAAAAAAGACTAAAATATTCGGCTTCACAAAATTTGAAAGAAAGTTACTACAAAACATTTTTTCGATGGTATTTGACACCAGAAAAGATATCAAAAATCTATAAATCAACAAACAACCTATGTTGGAAATGTCAAAAAGAACCTGGAACTCTATATCACTGCCTTTGGTCATGTAAACTAGTCAAAAACTACTGGAAAAAAATACATGAGACAATCAACTCAATTCTAGCAACAAAAATTAAATTCCTGCCTGAAACCTTTTTATTAAATATGTGGGAAGAAGAAGCAGACAGAAAGTATGGGAAGATTTTGTATTACTTGATTTCAATGGCGAGATTGGCATTAACACAAAAATGGAAAGGGAAAAGGATCCCTAGTAAAAAAGATTGGTTAATTAAAGTATATGAGGCCATCGAAATGGATAAATTGACTAGACTATTGAGAGATCAAACTCTAGAAGAAGTAGATGAAGAATGGGATAAAGTCCTAGAATGTTTAGCTAATGAATGGGGAAATATAGCAATAGTTGGCTTAAATAAACAATAAATAATGGATAAAACTTCTATATTACATGCATAGCAGAATACAAGATTTGGAGAGTAAAAGAAAAAAGCTTTAAAACTAGGAAGATCTAAAACAAATAATGAAAGTGGAAAGGTACAGATGTAATACGTAAAGGATCAACTAATAGAAAGCAGTAAGATCAAGTATAATCGGGAACTAAAGAATAGATATGCATACTACCACTGTGGATGGATTTTTAGCGAAATAAAAGTTAAACAGAACAAGAAGGAATTTCAAAAGGGTAAAAAAAAAAAAAAAAGAACAATTATACCCATCAAGATCAGAGAGAGAAGTCTGGCAAGAATGAGAAGAGAGAATGAGAAGATGGAAAAAAAGGAATGAATGAGGGTAAAGTAGGTGATGGAAGATGAGTGTAAGTAGTAAAGTAGGAGAGGTGAAGGGGGGTAGAGGGAGACGAGAGGGAAGGAGGATGTGAAGTGAGAAGGAAGTAGGAGAAGGGAGGGAGATACAAGAAGTAGAAAGTAGAAGGTAAAATAGTGGGAGTTAAATTTGAGAAGGAATAGGTAACAAGAAGGAGAGTAGAATGGTAAAAAGAAGAAGGAGAAACAACAACATTAAAGAAGGGGAAAGAAGGAGTAAGCAAGGCAATATCTACAACTCACTATTGAAATAGGGGAAGTAAAGCAGTTGAAAAATATTTGTTACCAGGCTACATGGTCTTTCCTGACATTTCTTTCCCCTCCTTGTGCTTTTTATGCTTGTTCTTGACTAGCCTACGCTGCCCAAGGTCTCTCATGTATAAAATATGTGTGCCGATGCTGTGATGTATGTTTGTTAATATTGAATGTGTTTTTTTTAATTTTCAATAAAAATCATTAAAAAAAAGTGCCAGCAGTGACTGGTATATACTGCAAGTAGAACCGGGACATTACCACACAAGCCTCATTCTTGCCACAAACTGCATTAGTTTTAAAAATAAATAAATAAATAAATGAACATACAGGTTTCATACCAGCCATTATTGCACTTCTTATCAATCATGTGACAGGGGCTCCTTCTGCCACCATGTTCTCTTCTGCACTCCCTCTTAACCCAACCTCATGCCCTACACAGCATTCCTTTTGGGTTTAAAATTTTTATTTTTATTTTCCCTTTATCATGCAGTTCTGGAGCTATGCTTCTGCAATTGCCAGGGTTGATTTGGCTGATCTCACTGGCTTAAGCCATTTAAGTTTAAAAAGAAAAGAAAAGAAATGGGGGGGGGGGGGCAGCCTGCTTGGTAATAGCCAGGGGAGAGGAGCAGACACTGACACCACATGACTGCTGATATCGCAACTGCCACAGTGGCATCATTTAGCACCTGAGGACTAATGCAACGGGGAGCTCATTGACAAGTGCCCCCCATCAATCAAAATGTGTGCCCGAACCATGCTTCAGAGATACAACAGCTATGAGTTGTAGGTGCGGTTGTGCAATAAGTATTGCCAAAGTAACTTTCCCCCCATCTTCAATTAGTTTAAAAGTTGCATGTAATAATCTCCTTAGTCTGTGACTAGTTTTGTAGATTTGCAGGGCTTTCTACTTCTTCCTACACCTTTTCACCCAAACCTTAACTACTTACAGTTTTACTATTTGTCCATCACCACTGTTCTGTTTCACAAAGAAAGACCCAAGCTGATTTTCAGCAGTTCGTCTAAAGCTGCAGAAGGATTTCATGTTGAAGGAGAAACCCAGGTGTCCCTGGTGCTAAAGTATCTTCTCAGTCTTGCTTATGTATTTGGATCTCACATTCTTTCCCTATGATTCTGAATTGTGTGCTTCACAATATCCTAGAACCATACTATCAGCCATTACCTTAGCAAGCAAACAAAGAAACAAACAGACCTAGCAGTTCTGAATCAATTCTGAGTATTGTAGTGTTTGAATAATAGTCAGTTCATTTTAGTTCATTCAAGGGTGCTTCCAGATGGAGAACTCAGCATGCTACTAATCAAAAACACCTGTTCCATCTTTCCCTTTTTTTTGTAGATGCTTTCATGTAAGAAAGATCAATGTGGTAGTGAGAAGGCACAAGGATCCTCCCTCATTAAAATTTCATTTTTAAACAGGTGGATTGGATAATAAATGCATCATCCAGAAGTACCCCTGTTCACCATTTTTATTGCAGTTCAAGATTTGCAGCTAGAAATATCAGAACAGGTGTTAGTAGCATTATTGCTAATAAGATTCTATTATTAGCAACTGAGACTCAGTCTTTTCACCATGTCTAATACGTAAATGTATCACTCGTAGCATGTTACGCAGATGAGCAACAATTTCTGTCACAGAACAGTATTTCTGCATTTTCGCAAAGCTTTAAAAAACCAAGTGCTAACTGTTGCATCAGGAAAAGCTTGATTTTCCCATTTTTTGACACACATTTAATGTCTTTTAAGGAAAACTAGAACACATGTTGTTAACTGTTACATAGCATTAGGCTTCAAACTAAAAGGCCAAATCTTCCTTGCACAACAGTGCCTTGTAACATTTGTATTTGTTGAAAAGAGTTGTATTTAGAATACATTTCTTCAGTGTTTACCTAGCATTACCAGATTTCCCCACTGAGTGTCAGGGTATCAACATTTGAGCACTATCACGTAACAATATAAGATTTGCTGCCTTTGTATACACACACAGAATTCGTTAGAAGTCCAAAACATTACATACCACCACAAACTTTACATATCTGTTAACAATTTCATTCCACATGTTTTAAATTTGTTGTAGACTTTACAAAACAGCTGTTTGTGGTCACCAGGTTTGTTAGTTGCATGCAAAAGGGCAGGGCTAATGTGACATTTCGCAATGTAGTTTCACATGGGATTCTGGATGCCAGCATCTATTTTATTGCCTTCTTGTTTGACATATTAAGCATTAAAACCCGCCTGTCATCACATATGGATAATGGTTTGCGTCAATGATTATGAAAGCATGACCACATCAAGCAGCTTTTGTTACTTGGCAGAAGTTTTGGGAACCAATATCCTGCATTTCTTGTTGAGTACTAGCAAGGTACCAGCCAGAAAACACCATCTCACATGAAAAAGCATATGCTAATACAACAAAAACAGAATTATTCTCTGTTTTGAGTATTTCGATGTGCACTCGATTTATAAGTAAATTATGAAGCAGTACTGGTTTTGTATCAGTAAAATTATAAGTGGAGGAACCTGGACTGCTGACCTGATAGACGCTTTTCTCGTGCACTCTTCCAAAAGACATCCCATGCTTTGTTGGTGGAGACCTTGATATGCTCACTGAAAGATCTCCTCAAGCGAGATTTCCCTGGATATGCCATCCTTGATGTGAAATCCACAGAGACAACACTAGCCCACTAACATCCAGCAGCCAGAGCAAATGTTTTCCATTGTTGACAATTCAGTCCTGCCAGCTTTCTGCTTTTTGCTCAGATGGAAGGAAAAGAGTTGCTCCGTAAGAAAGTCTGCATTTAATTTGTTAACACCCCTCAGAGGCCAGGATGGAGGGAAGAGGAGGGAAGACTTGGGAGGAGGAAGAAACTCCTTCCAAACAATCTAGGGTCAGGCTGAAAAGGAAATAGCAGCCCAATAGATTTCTCCCAACCACCACCCCGCCTTCAGCTGCCCCCAACTCAATGCTCAGATCTGCATCTCAGCTGCCGCATTTTATAAACATGCTCATTGCTGTGCAGCACAAATAAAAGAGTCAGGCAACCACAGAATAACATGTCAGGCAGTTCTCTGTACCACTTCCAAGCATCTCTTCCAAGCATGTGAAACAAGTTCCCTCCTTTTCCAGTTCCCTTTACTGTTCTGTCCTCTGTTACGGGTGGGAATATTAGCCCTGCTGGACCAGAATGACTAAGGGTTCAGTATATCAAGCATCTTGTTTCCCATCAGAGCATCCATATGTGCTTGGGCTGCCTATGACAGGGCAGAAATAAAAGATACCATTCCTGCTGTTTTATCCACAGTCCTCAATGAAGTTATATAGAGACAGACCTATGAAATGTTACTTTGGGGATGAATGAATCCCAGAATCTTACAGTCTACCACTATCAGATTCATAATGTCTTTGAATGTAAATATTTTGCCTGGCTTGTTACATTCAGTAACGGAGCTAGTCGTTAATTTGAGAAATCCCCTCTTATAAACATCTTTGCCAGTGGTCATTACAGGCTGAATATCTTTTATCCTCAAATCTCAAAATCCCAAATGCTCTAAAGCAAAAACTCTGAGTGTCAACATGCTATTTCAAGGCAATGGTTGCAGCAATCCTGCTCATTCATTTGAAAGGTAGAAGTCTTGTTTCTTCTACAAAATTATAAAAATATTGTATAAAATTATCTTCAGGCTATGCGCATAAGGTGTATATGAAACATAAATTAATTTTGTGTTTAGACTTCGGTCCCAGCTGTAAGATAACTCAATATGTATATGGGAAAATTCCAAAATCTGGAAAAACAAAAAACAAAATCTGAAACACTTCCAAGCATTTTCGATAATGGATACTCAACCTGTACCAGATTTTGGAAAAGGTATTTTTAAAAATTGGACCCAAGGTGTCTCATAAAAGATACATTTAAAAAACACAACTTTAAAAACAGAATTAAAACATCACATCAATAAAACAAGTTAAAATACAAAATCATTAAACACGTGACAAAGTAAAAGTTCAGAACTATTAAAAACATACAGAAGCCGACACTCCAATAGGAAACCTCCCTGGTCAAAATTACATATTAAAATGTGTTCACCTGCTGGAGAAAGAAGAGCAGGGAGGGAGGCTCCAAGGGGGGGGGGGAGCAGTCACTGAGAAATGTATAACCTTTTAAAGAGAAATAGAACAAACAAGAAAGGAGGAGGAATAGCACTATATGTCAGGGATGTTTACACCTGTGAGAGACTTATATTCTGGAAGTCAGGTGGAGAACATCTGGATAAAAATCGAAGGGGAGGGAAACAATATTGATGTTATTGTAGGAATCTACTACAGACCCCCAAGTCAAACTGAGGAATTGGATGGTGCCTTTCTGGAACAGATGACCACACACTCAGAAAGGAGAGATGTAGTAGTGATGGGTGACTTCAACTATCCTGATATTTGCTGGAAGTCAAACTTAGCCAAAACTTCAAGGTCTAGCAAATTCCTTACTTGCCTCAAAGACAATTTCATTGTCCAAAAGGTGGAAGAGGCAATAAGTGGATCAGCTATTTTAGATCTGATCCTAACCAACAGGGATAACTTGGTTAATGGGTTGCAAGTGGTGAGATGTGTAGGCGGCAGTGACCGTGTTCTCCTGGAATTTGTTATACAGTGGAAAGGAGAAGCCAGGCGTAGTCAGACATTTATTCTAGACTTTAGGAAAGCTGATTTCAGTAAACTTAGGGAAACACTAGGGGTAATCCAATGGTCAGGAATACTAAAAGAGAAGTGACTTCAAGATGGATGGGAGTTTCCCAAAAGGGAGATACAGTTCCAGTGATGAGAAAAATGGGAGGTGTCTCAAGAAACCAGGATGGATGACTAAAGAACTTTCAACAGAGATAAGTTTTAAATGGGACATGTATAAGAAATGGAAAAGGGGGGAAATCACCAAAGAGGAATTCAAACAGGTAGCTAGCACATGTAGGGGTAAAGACAGAAAAGCTAAAGTGCAGAATGAGCTCAAGCTCACTAGAGAGGATAAGAACAATAACAAGGGTTTTTTGGGGTATGTTCACAGCAAAAAGAAGGAGGAAATGATAAAACCACTACATGGTGAAGAGGAAGAAATACTAACAGGGGACAGAGAAAAGGCAGAATTACTCAACACCTTCTTTGCCTCATCTGACCTCTCTCTCTCTCTCTCTCTCTCTTTTAAATAAAATTACTAGCCTTGTTTATGAAGGGAACTCTGTGCATATTGCATACATTGATTTCAGTAAGGCCTTTGACAGGGTACCCCATGACATTTTTGTTAACAAGCTAGTTAAATGAGGGTTAGACAAGGTAACTGTTACATGGATTGCAATTGGTTGACTGGCTGAACCCAAGGGGTGCTCAGCAATGGCTATTCTTCATCCTGGAGAGAAGGGTTCTGTCCTGGGCCCAGTGCTATTCAACATCTCTGTCAATGACTTGGATGGAAGAATAGAGGGCATGCTTATCAAATTTGCAGATGACACCAAATTAGGAGAAATAACTAATACCCCAAAAGACAGGATCAAAATTCAAAATGACCTTAATAGACTAGAAAGCTGGGCCAAAGCTAACAAAGCCTGAGATTTGAGGGGGAGTGTAACCCCATCCAACACTGGGAAAGCTCCAATTCCCTCATCTGCCTTTTGACTGACCAGAAGCACCTCTGTCTTGTCCACATTAAGTTTCAATTTGTTTGCCCTCATCCAGTCAATTACTGACAACAGACACTGGTTTAGTACAGAAACACCACACACCAAAACCCTAGATGAGCTTTTCCAGAGATTTCATGTAGATATTAAACAGCATAGGGGACAGAACCCTGTGAGACTCCAGAGGCCAATGGCCAGGAATCCCCCAGGACCACTTCTGAGTTTGCCCCTCCAGGAAAGATCAGAACCACTACATAACAGTGGTCCTAAGTCCCATCTCAGAGAGGCAGGATACCCAGAAGGATGCCATGGTTGATGGTATCAAAACCTTCTGAGAAATCCAGCAGAACCAACAGGGACACACTCCCCCTATCCAGTTTATTGCATAGGTTATCCACTAAGGTGACCAAAGCTGTCTCCATCCCATAACCAGACATTATGCCAACTTGAAATGGATCTACATAATCTATTTCATCCAGAAACCTCTGGAGCTGGGAAGCCACCATATGGTCCAGAACCTTGCAGAAAAATGGAATATTAGAGACTGGTCAATAGATGGTGGGGTCCAGGAAAGGCACCCCCCTTTTTTAGTAATGGCCTCACCACTGCCTGTTTTAGGCAGGATGCAAACTTCCCTTGCTGTATTGAGACATTCACCACACCTCTTACCCACTCAGTTATTCCCCCCCCCAGCTGCTTTCAAAAGCCAGGAAGGCAAAGTATCCAGCAACATGTGGTGGTTCTCACCTCTCCAAGAAACCTGTCCACATCCTCAGACTACACAAACTGAAACATATCCAATAATACAGAACAAGCAGATGCCAAAATTATATCCACTGGATCTGTCTTAACTGCAGCATCCAAGTCAGAGCAAATCTGAGTCATTTCATCTGCACAGTGTCTTGCAAATGTGTCACAGCAGGCTGTTGAGTGGTCTTTATTATCTTCTTGTGAGGCAGGGAGTAAAAGGCCCTTGACCAGTTGAAACAGCTCTGCTGGATGATACTGTGCTGATATAATGGTGGGAGAGAACTATAATTTCTTTGCTACCATCACTGCCATGGCACAGGCCTTCCAATGTGTTCTAGTCTGTGTTTGGTCAGATTTGCTATGACTCTTCTACCATTGTTGCACTAGTCTTCATCCACTTTATCCCACCAGCTCTCTAGTGAACCAAGGAGCTCTCTTGGCTCCACTTTGTGGGATGGGATACTTAGAGGCAATTGTGTCCATCACCCTGGCCATTTCTCTATCCCAGACATCAGCCAGAACTTCAACAGTATTACCTGCCAAGCCAACAGTAAACTCCCCAAGGGCCACCAAAAACCCTTTTGAATGCATTAGTCTCCTGAGGTGGACCGTCTTAATTGGCTCCCAACCCCTGCAGATGCTCTGAGTCACAGTGAGTCTAATCACCACCGGGAGGTGATCAATCCATGATAGCAGAACTACAGAAAGTTCCTCCATACCCAGGTCACCATCCCACCCAGAACAGAAGACCAGATCTATGTCCTGCAGCATGGTTGGACCAGATACTACTTGGGGTAGCCCCATAGTTGTCATGGCAGACATGAAAACCTTAGCTGCCCCTAACAGAGAAGTTGCTGCACTGATGTTGAAGTTTCCCAGTACAACAAGCCTAGAGGACTCCAACATACAGTTGAGACCAGGCAGCTCAGGAAGAGAGACCGTTGAGCAGAGGGGTAGGTGGTGCGCCAACAGAATCCCTATTCTGTCCCACCTTTAAATAGACACACTCATACCCAGTAGACTGTGTGACAGGGGCATGTGGTAAGGGAGATGGAATCCCAATAGACCACTGCCTCCCCGCCCCCCAGGCCTTGTCTACTGCTATATAGTGAGCCCAAGTAGGCAGAGCTGGGAGAGATTACACTCCCCTCCCCCAGCCAGGTCTCCATAATACAAGCCAGGTTGGCATGCTCATCCAGGATCAAGTCCTTGATCAGTGATGTATTTCCATTCACTGACATGGCATTGAGCAGCAGCATTTTCAGCCTGGGGGGCCTGTTGCCAAGGCTGTCTGGGGTATTTGAAATGGGGTGAACTTGGGAGTAACCACTACCCTATAGCTCTCCCTTCAATCAGAATAAAAAGGCTGACTCCCCATACCATATCTCCCCCTGCCCATTACTGTTGTGTTGGCTGGTCCCTGGGCTACTTACCCTCCCATGCTTTCTCGATAGCACATTTTCATTTTCTTGCCGGTAGATTAAAGAAAAAGGAAAAACAAAAAACAAAAAGCAATGCCGTGGCCTCTGCTGTCACTCCATCCGCAAAGCTGCTCTTCCAAAGAGGTGATCCTTCCTTTTGTGTCACTTTTTTGGTGACAACCCTGCTAGTGGCAGACCCACAACTATAAGCACCCTGGTTTTATCTCCTTCCCAAGGGACAAGTGCCCCTACCTGGGGCCTCGTTCTAGAGGGAGAAGTCTAGAACAGGCAGAAGTCCACCAGGAGAGGTTAGCAGCAGCAATGACAAGCAGGCAGGGAGCAGACGTCTATCCTTGAGTGCTGGGGTGGGCTGTTCTTCTCCCTCTGAAGTGTTGAATTAAACCAGAACCCCACAGTCAGCATGGTCATTGACCATGCTGGCTGGAGAATGCTGGGAACTGTAATAAAAAGGGATAATCTTTTCAAGGTGCTTTATTTCTTGTGGAAGCAAATTTCATTCTTTCATTGTGTGTCATGTCAACTCACATACTCATGTATTCCTGCAGCTCAACAAACACAAAGGATTCACCTGACAAAAGCCTTTTTTTTTTCATGCAACCCAACTGGGTGATGCATTCATATTCAAATGTTTTCAAAGTATCTTCTCCTGAGCTTGATTTTCCGGTTTATACTAACTTCACATTGCATGCGTAGGAAAAGCTGTATCCTGCTCATTTTTTTTTTCCAAGTTCAGATAAATCATATCCGTTATTTCATTATGACAAATAATACAAAGATAGGTTGTGGAACCTTGGCAATCTTATGTACACAATGACAGTTGGAATTCAAGTGCAACAACTCCCATCTAGCAAAATGGATGGTTTGTGGAAAACCCAGCTTTCACATTCCCTTCAGTGATATTTCTTATAGTGATAATTTTAAAAAATAACCTTATCTCCACTTTCTTGAATTATAGTGAACTCTTTCCTTGGTTTTGCAAAGACAGCAGAACTATGCACTAGAGAAATTCATGAAGGACAGCACTGTCAATGGTTCTTAGCTATGGTAGTTATATAAAGCCTCCAAATGAATAAGCAGCATGCTGTCAAACACAAATTACTGCTGAGGAGCAACGCTGGGAAGGTGCCATTGTAGTATCCCTTCCTTCTTGTGGGTTTCCCAGAAACATACTGTTGACTAATATGGAAGAGTAAATACTAGGAGTTCTGATGTGATGCAGCAGGGTTCTTCATTTTATATTAAGTATAGTAGTGGCATCCACTGCTTTGAAGGCAGTAGGCAGCAAAGCTACATACACTTGTGCATGTCCATACGCAAACACAGAATCCAAACATTTCTCTGAAGTCAGACATAGGAGATTATTGCACACCTCTTTTTGTTTGATCTGGGCACAGGCTGGGTATGGACTTAAACGGATCTTACCGCATGCCTCTGTGCCCAACTCAGCTGCATTGTGTACTTCATACGGACTCCTGGCATACTTTTCAAAGAATGGGAAAATACTGTTCCTTGAAAAGTACACCAGGAGTCTGGATTGGGAATGAGATGTGACCTAGGTGGGCATACTGGGAATATCAGTAAGCAAAGGGATCTTGTAGCACCTTATATGAAAGAAGTTGTAGTATAAGCTTTCATGGACTTGGTCTACTTCCTCATATGTAAGTCTACAAAAGTTACTCCATCTCTGGAAGTAGACTAAGGACATTATCATATGAGCCCCATTCTCACTGCAGTCACTCTTGTTAAAGAAAATGGAAACATACCAGTTTGAGAGCAGCTATCACCGCTGCCTTGCTGAGAGGGACGAGGAGAGAGAGAGTCACCTTTCGTACTGCATGTCCAAGAATCTCCTAAGTACTATGGCCAGAAGCTGCAGGGCTGCATGGAAGTTGCAGGGCTGCAAAGATTCTGAACCTTCCTTAAAAATGGCCAGCAATATATTTCTGGGGGGCGCAAAGGAAAGTGAACAATTGACTCTGAACACTGATGTTTCATTTGGGCTTCAGTCCCACATAAATTTACTCAGAAGCTAGTACCATTTAGCTCAGTTACTTTTGAGCAGATATCTACAAAATGCAGATATTCGTTTAGCCACCATTACAGCCTAACCAGTTTGTATTAAGTATCACCAAGCACCACATGGAGAAGTTCACTGAGTGCCTCAAAATCATTTTTGTGCTGAGAACAGAAAGTATTAATTGAACATTCTGGCCATGGACTTTACATGAGGACTGTCATGTCCCAGGTTGCTGCTGGTTAGGGAAAAGCTTAAGGCCATATTTGTATATGGTATCACACAAACACTCAGAGCAGTGGGGGTACAGTCAGGGGAATTTAGGTGTGATGCATTGTCATGCCAACCTTTAGTGATTTTGTGGCATATTTTGTGGAAAATGTTTGAATACTTCCATCAGACCCAGCAGTATGGTCAAGGATGATGGGAGTTATAATCCAATATCTGGTCTCTTGCCTGTGTTTAGACAACTGAACTAGAATTCACATTCCATTAATTCACATGCTGTTAATTGGTTCTAGTTTTTCTTCCTGGTTTTACACTTAATGTTTGGTTTAGTTTTCAGCACACGGTTGACTTGTGCTTTACTTTAGATTTTATTGTATGCATGTACATTTTAGAACCATGCTGTAAGCTACTCTGAGGCTTTTGTAGCTGAAAGATAGGATTTTAAAAAAAAATACAAGGAAAAATATGTCAAGATGAAGCTTACTGCACTGTCTGTGCTGCTGACAGGAAACCATTTTCTTTTCCAGTGCTGGGAAAGTAGCAGCAATGTGATCTCACCACGAGTCAAAAGGCCTTCAAGCATTTCGAATGCATTTTCTGCTTCCTCCTCATCTCACATCCATATATGACTCCCCCCCAGCCCGGCTTGAGAACTGAAGGCCTCAAAGAACAACAAATGCCAGCAACAATTATTTATTTTTGCTTTTTACTGGATATAAAGTCCATATTGAAAGGACCAAAATAGAATACTTAACTTGGAGAACTTAAGCATTCATTTTGCTCTTAAATAACAATTATTTCAGATGTTTGATAATAAATATGTAAAGTTAGCCTTCAGTGCCCAGTACACAGATGGACTGATTAAGGAACTATTGAAGACATAAAAGGAACAAATAAATGTGATGAAACAAATGCTTATGAATATGGGATGAGAGAAGCATGTACATTTGTTCTAAGTTAATAAAGTTGCTATTAAGAATGAATTAAGATAGTGGCATACAAAAGTTACCCATAACTGGGTATACCTGTCACTTGTTGGTTACAAATAGCTTTAGCATATCACTACAGTCGGCCCTCCATATCCATTGATTCTTTATCCACAGATTCAATCACCCATGGCTTGAAAATACAAATAAATAAATAAACAAATCCAAAAATCAAACCTTGATTTTGCCATTTTATGTAAGGGACACCCCACATTTTATTTCCCCACTGTATTTGACAAGACTTCAGCAGCTGTAGATTTGGGTATCCATGGAGATCCCTGGAACCAAACCCCCACAGGAAGGGCCCAATATACAGTATATTAAATCTTTTCCTGTTATAGTTGGATCATTTCTCTATAGGGGTTCCACCAAAGAATTACAGGCATACCATAGTTAACAAAGTGTCTTTTTTATAGTCTTTTTATGCCTGCCCAGCCTCACTTTTCTCCTTATCATCTGTCAAGATGGATGGTTTTTCTTAGCATCATCACTATTAGGAGGATGGTAAACAAGAGCTGGAGAAATACAGACTTCTGGCATTTTGGCAAAAAATTTCCATAGACATACCATAACATAAGTTTATTTGAGCAGGCAAAGGAAGACAACAATCAGACACCCAATTCCAAATAAAACCAATATAGGCAGGATACAGACGCCCAAAAAGAGCGGTCTATCTGCGCCTTGTTTTGCTGCACAAGGGAGCCGCATCAGACAAACCGCGCGGCTCCCTTGCACAGCAAAAAAAAACCCTTAAAAAGCGGGTTCTTCTTGTGGTGCGTTTGTGACGCCACAGTGCGCCAATGGCGCACTTGTGGCATCACAATGATGCCGGGACATGCGGATGCTAAGCATACTTCACGTCAAAATGGCGGCGCCCATGTGTATAGGGCACCGCCATTTTGATGCCCCCGTCAAATGCTACGGGTGAGGCCAGTATGGGCGATGCACCCTCAACCAACCCCTAGCACGTGACAGGGTGCCGCAAAGGCCCATCTGAGGAGGGCCATAGTCAATCACATTGCAGTAATATGTTAGAATTGGGTCGTGAATTTGAAAGCATTTTCAGACTTCTTCCTAGATAGGATGATCTCAGAGACACCATGTTGATCTCCTGATTAGATATTGTTAGAAGGATGCCAGTCTTAGACCAAGGTCTTAGATATTTACAGGAATGTAAATTTATTGAAAGCCATTCTTTTAGAGGCATGCATACCCTACTTACAAACAAACAAACAAACAAACCATACATCCTGTTTGCTTATGGTGTTGCATTATTTATGACCTGGTTAACTATATGATTTGAGCATTAATCTTCTCATTCAAGATTCTAATATATAATTTAATTGCAGGATTACACCAGTTTTATGGGGCAAATGAGAAAGAACACACAATAAAGGGATCACTGCTTGAAAAATGCCAAGCTCACACCTGCCAAGGTAGAATTTGAGGAAGGAGAGGAGCTATCTGGGAAACAAGTATAAGCACCAAAACTAGTATATTGGAAAAGTACTGTATTTGGGAGCTTAGGGGGAAATGGGGCTGCTATGGATCCATAGGATCAAAAGCCTACCTCAAACTACCTCCAGATACAACCTCTCCTCATGCTATGCATACTACCAAAACAATAGCAATTGAAGTAGAACACCAACAGAGGTCTCCACTGAGACTGTGGCAGGAGAAGCCCATAGTCTCAGACCACTTTCATCACCTGCAAAAATGGAGGCCTACAATGTCCTGGAGTCACAGCTTAAAGTTTTAGAAAGCCTCTTTCCTGGTTTCATTTCAAGAGACTCAACAGCGAAGTAGAAATTGAGGAGATGGGGCTTGAAGATACATATGAAGCTTTTTACAGGAAGTTAAGCAAGCAAAAGAAAACTCTAACCCACTTTCCTGCATAGGTTCTGCTGTGTCTAAACCCTGCTATATCTATGATACATAAAACTATATGCAACAATAAATAGTTTTGTGGGTTTTGTAAAAAGGAAAAAAAGAAAGCTAGTACATTTTAATTCTCAAGAAAAGTCATGTTTGCAAATATTTTCTTGACAGTTTCATTGGTCATCAATAACACTGAGCAATGTTGCTTTTGTTTCTTCATTTTCCTGTACATTTAAAACCATATTTGTGTTTTTTTTCCCTCCCCCATGGCAATCTGATGGAATAAGCATATATATTTATGTGTGTGAGTGAAGGAAAGATGGTTGAGCAAAGCAACTGCACTAACTAATTGCTACCATTGGCCCATGGAATCCTCCAAGTAATTTGTACATCAGTACAGAGCCAATGAGCCACAAAGTCTTGAGTTGCATAGCAATGAAGGAGGTTGAGACTCAAATAAATCTACCTATTGTTCAATAGGATGTTTAATGGATCCAAAGTAAATGCAAAGCATTTCTTCCTTTTTGGGTGTGGGGGACAAAGTATGGGTATGGTTGTCATTTGGCAAAACCATTGTGAAGCCAACTTCTCATATGATCCTGTGCTTATTTCATATAATGCCCAAGTAAATCTTAAGAGATTTCAGCATTTCTACAATGTTGATGCATGGTTAGTGTTGTGTTTAATTTGTTTAGAACTCTGGACTTCTTCAAAGTAGATGTAATAATGGAAACATTTGATGCTGAAAGGATGCAGGCGCTGTTATTTTGCGGTTTCTTGCCTGTCCAAAGCCAATGGCCAACTTTACTAGCCTTTCCAGACCCCTAATAGGAAGCCCGGGGTGAATTATTTAGACCGGGAGATTCTAAGAAATCTGGTTTGGATCAAGGAATAGATCAGCTACAAACATTGGAGCGGTTATTCAGATGGTGAAAACAACCTGGGTGAAATCTGGGTTGTATTGTTATTGTTCAGATGCATTTTGCATCTTGAATGCATCCGATTAAGTTTTTGGGGAAACTGCAAAAAATCCCCACATAATCAATATCAGATTTCTCCCTGAGTTTTTTTTTTTAAAGATTCAAATTGTTGGCTGTGTGAATAACTGATGTGAATAGACCCAGGATTAAACTCGAAATGAATGTATTGAACGTGTTTTGAATACATTCACATCATTGACTCCATCTTTATCCAAGTGCTCATATGTGTAAACAACAGAACTGGCAGAGAAGTGCATAGATGTGGTTCCATTGTGTGAATAACAAACCTGGAATACATGAGTGAGATTATCTGAATTGTCATGCTGGGGGGAAAAAGATGTCTGAATGACCTCAGTTATTCTTGCACATGACATCAGGTTCCCTGGCCAAATACAGCAGGACTTTCCCTTTTTGTCCCTCTTTCTATTCCTGCAGCCCTCTGTGCCATGTGGCTATTTTTCCCCCTGGAGGATTTACCAGCCCTCCAACTTCATGGAGGTGGAGGAGCAGGAAGAATTACCTTTTTATCAGTTCCCTGACATAACAGCTTCTGTCGATGGCATGACAGAGTTAGATTCTGGGCATATTTCTGTCAAGGTACATATACCTCATCCAAGTTTTATTTTACTCTAATAACCGTATCAGTGGCTAGTTTAGTGGTTCAGTTTAGTGGTTTAGGCACTGGACTATGACTCTGGAGAACAGGGTTTGAATTCCCACTCAGCCGTGGAAACCCATTGAGTGGCCCTGGGCAAGTCACATTCCGTCAGTCTTAGAGGAAGGCAATGGCAACCTCCTCTCTGATGAAATGTGCAAAGAAAACCCTCTGATAGGTTCACTTTAAGGTTGTCATGAAATCAGAAATTACTTGAAGGTACATAGCACCAGCAAGAACAAAATCTAAACCAGGGGCAGGCAATTTTATGAGTTCTGGGCACTATTTTAACCCACATCTGGATTTCTGTGGGCTTCATTCAAGCCAAAGAAAATTAGCTTGAAAATGGCAGTTTAAGTGGCAGAAAATTTTGTTGTTATTAACAGAAAGTGACAAGGGTGTGTGGTAGGTGTGTGTGGGGTCTGTAGGGCTACACAAAGAGGCTACATATAGCTCACAGGCTAATCTTTGCCCACCCTTAGTCTATATGTATAAATCTATGAAGCTTGAGGACTGGAAACCACAGTGGACCCTTGCATAAAGCAAATTCCACACATGTTCAAGCCCCACATAGATGAATGGGGCACGCTCCTGTGCATGGCATGGTATGCATGCCATGGGTGCATGCACCATTCATCTAAATGGGGCTTCCCATCTGTGTGAATTTCAGCCTGCATTTGGGAAGCCCATGTATGGGGTGGGCCAACTGTTTTTTTTTTAAAAATGCATCTATGTCTATTTCAGAGCTATCCTACATACCTTCCTCAGCTCACATGAAGCAAATGGCTCAAGTACGTTAGTCCAGTTACTCTTTGTAAATGTACAATAGAATTGTAGTGGATTGTTCTAATTTCCTCAGAACAGGGTCCCTTTATTTCTACAGTATTTGAACAGCAACCTGATGCTCATGTTCGCTGTCTCTTTGTTGGCATGTTCTAGGCAGGATGGTGCCAAATCCAAACACCTGGAATTACATATAGCCAGATAATTATCTTAAAAAATTGGGTTTGTCAAGTTTAGATAATTAGCACTAGCAATATTTTGTAAAAGAAAAGAATTAGTGATGTTTTGTAAAGCTTCTCCTTACAAAGTTACTAAAAGGGAACTGCAAATAAATTATGTCTATTTAGTACCACAAACTTCTCCCAGTTGCTCATAGCTTAACTGTCACCCATGCCATGACCAGAGGGAGACATATTCCTCCTCAAACTTCAGCCCTCAGTGTGATATGACAAAAAGAGGGAAAGCCATGATCTGTAGTGAAAGTCTGCTGATAAAATAGAAGAAATTATTATTATTATTTTAAAAACCCACCCATATGTGGCTACTGCAGGCACCTTGTGTCAGCAGGATTTATTTGCACCCTGGACAGCCTTTAGCATGTAGTAGCTATCATGCACCACAGAGCATGACAATTGTCTCTATTTGAAAAACAAAACAATGGGAAGTATTGAGAGAAAATGTAGTCTATTACAGACCAAAAATCTGGTTCAGTATTTCATGGGTAAGATCTTTGAAAAACCAACAAGGAACCGGTCCTTGTTACATGGATAGTAACTGAGCTTTGTTTTTGAATATAGCACTGAGCTATAAAAGGAAACTACTATTTAGTGTGGCCAACTCTCAAAGTAAATCTGCATTCAGAACCCCTTATCTTTTACTTCGGGACCACCCCCACCAAGGAGCCTTTTCATCCTTATAATGTATTAGCACTGCATCACTACAAATGTAAAATCATCCTGCTGTCAGTCTATACCTGTCCAGCTCCATATGTAATGCACCTTACCACTATATCACCCATTTTCAACACAGTATTGCATCCTAAGCCAATAAGTTATCAAGCATGTTGATCTTTAATATGAGTGAGTTACTAATACAATGGAAAGTAGAATCTACCCGTTTACTTCATAATAGTAATTTATCTTCCATTTGTTTAATTCCAGTCTTCATAGTATTCTGAAGTCTGCAAAGCCTCATGAGTTGGCAAGGGAATTAACTTCTGTTGTGCTAGAGCTGGACTAAGCTCTGTTCCTTCCAGCACAGAGTGTAGCTACTAAGACTTGTGAGTTGGATCTTAATCAGAAACTGCTGCCATGCCAGGATGGTTTGTGAGCTTCCTACTCTTAAGTTTCCCCATATATTCTTTGAGTAGCTCTTAAACAAATAGAACATGCAAATATAGTGTAAAACAATACTATTATAACTAGGATCACAAACAGAAAAAGATTAAATCAAGAGGCCCAGCGTATAAGATGTAATTTATTTTAAAGGCTGTGGTGAATAAAGGTTGCAAACAAAGATGTCTTTACTTGGTGCCAAAAGTAACATAATGGTGATGTCAAGTGATAACCAGGATGCTACCACCAAGGAGGAGCTGTCCCTTAGTGCAGAGTGAGGGGCACAGATAAGGCAGGGAGTAGTTTTCAAAAACTGGCTTTAATTTGGTTCTGGGTAGCCAGAAAGCTCCTTCGCATTGTCACATGTGAGGCTTCCAGCCAATTTTCAGTGGATTTTTCAGGGATGGAGGATGTTTAAAGTGAAATTGCTGCTCTACATGACATTTTTGGGGAAATTTGTGACCTAAAAATGAGGGAAAGGTCTGGAGGCTTGGGTGGGCATACAATATAGTTTTGAGAGATTGCATGCATCTCACAAGGTATATTTTCCCTACTCCTGTCCTAAGGGATACCAGCTTCTTCAGAATTATTTGGAAGGGATTCTGTGCAAAAAATATTTTAGTTGTGGTGGTGGTGGTGATGTGCCTTCCAGTCATTTCTGACTTACAGCAGCCCTAAGATGAACCTATTATGGTGTTTTTTGTTTGTGTGCAAAATTTGCTCAGAGAGGAGTTTGCTTTTCCTTCCTCTTAAGCTGAGAGAGTCTAACTTGCCCAAGGTCACCCAATAGATTTCCATGGTCAAGGAGTGATTCAAACCCTGGTTTCCAGAGTCATGGTCCAACACTCAAACCACAACACCATGTTGGCTTTCTATGGGCCGGATAGGGTCGATTACATGGTGGTGAACTCTTATTTTAAATTTCCATTGCATTTTCTTTGGTGTTTCTTCACCAAACAAAAACATATTGAGTTACCTGCATACATTCAGACAACTAGAAAGCAGTGGTTCTTAAAAGTTCCCAGATATTTTGAGAATATAACTTCTTGACTATTGTCCATAAAGACTGGGGTGGATCCCACTGCTGTTGAGGAATGGTGACACTACCTTCCCTGCAGTTTGATAGAGGAAGACAGTCTTCTACCTGGCTACACCCTGTAAATATGAATATTTAACACTAAAGTGCCAGCAGGGGTTAATTTATTCTGGTGTGAGAAAAATAAACTGACAACAAATTAAGAGCAAAGCCCAGTCCACATTTTACAGTTTTACAAAGGTGAGAGTTGCTTTTTTGTTTGTTTGTCATTTGTTGTCAAGTTGGCTTTGCCTTATGAATTAGCAATTGTATAATCCAATTCATGGAGACATTCACCTCCTACAGCTGAATAATTTTCTTTAGTTTTCACTGGCAACAGTTTTATACAGTGCCTTTGTGTTGTTTCCAGAAAAAGTTTGACATGGTAATGACACCTTTAAATTAAAAACTTAGAAAATCTTTCGTAACTGATGCTTTGATTATGAGAAAGATTAATTGCTTTACATAAACAATGATTTGAGTAGTAAAAAAAGGTTGTATTAGCATATGCCTAAAATACCGGTGGCAGGTGCAACTGAGAGGGATATTTCATTCTTGCTGTCTAGCTGTAAAGATGCATTCAGATCTTGACAAGCTACTGTATGGAAACACTTCCAAACTAAATTCTGCACTGCAGTTCTCTCATTTCTTATTTTCAGAAAACCTGTATACACTTGCTCATTTGGAATCACGTACACAGAATTCAGACACAGGTTCAGTTCTGATGATTCTCAAAACCATCAGATCAGATGGAAGATTAAAAATATTTTGTGTGCTCAGATACTGCTTCTGTCTTTTGACCTGCATAGTTTCCTTAATCTACTTCCAGGTTTCTGATCACCATTGGTTGCTGTGATTGAACTGAGCAAAATATGGTGAGTGGAAAATAGAAAGAGAATATTCTTGCTACAATCCACTGATCAGAACATGAAGTTTGAACTGTATCAAAACAGGAATTAATCCCAAAGCAGACCACAAATCTGTGGCAGCCACTCTTCAAGGCAATGTATTCCACTGTCAAACAGCTCTTACCATCAAAAAGTTATTCCTAATGTTTAGGTGGAATCTCTTTCCCGAAATTTGAATCCATTGCTTTGCATCCTAGTCTCTGGAGCAGCAGAAAATAAGCTCACTCCATTCTCAGTATAGCATCCCTTCAAATATTTAAACACGTTTTGTATTGACAAGAAACAAAAGATTGCACAGCTCCTATAACTTGCACATATTTGTTGCTGTTGCTGTATGCTTTCAAGTCATTTCAACTTATGATGACCGTGAGGCAAACCTATCACTGGGTATTCTGGGTTTGAGAATATGTGACTCACCCAAAGGTCACCAGTGGATTTCTGTGAATGAACAGGGAATTGAAAACTGGTCTTCAGGGTCATAGTCCAACACTCAAACCCCTACACTATGTTGGCTCTCTTGCACATATATTACACTTTAAAGCTCTTCCAGTTAAACCTTCAACTGCATGTAAAGTCAGCCTTCACATAGGTCACAGAGCAATTATCAATTGCTCTGACAAGTTATGGCCATGAAGATATTTCATAAGATTGTGAAACACCAGTCCCCAAGACAGGCAAGGTCAAACACCATTCCAAATGATAACAAGTACACATGGACTACACCAATGAATGGTGTGTTGAGATTTGGTGTTCCAATTACGCACTGAACAAAAAGAAGTGATACTAGTCTACTCAGGTTCCACCTATGAAATAAACCAAAACTGTGAGTGGCATATAAAGTTACATTGCTAGAGAACTTTTTTTTCTGTGTGTCTAATGGCCTAGGTCTTGTATACCTGAGGAGAAATTCTCTCAGAATACTGTCTTGGGGTGCATTTACACTGTAGAAATAATGCAGTTTGACACCACTTTAACTTCCATAGCTCTATCCTTCAGAATTCTGGGATTTGCATTATTGTGAGGCATCAGCACTCTTTGACAGAGAAGACTAAAGATCTTGTAAAACTACAAATCCCAGGATTCTATAAGATGGACTTACAGCACTTAAAATGGTGTCAAACTGCATTATTTCTACAGAGTAGATGCACCCTCAGTTTGTGTAGGTTTGATGCGGGAGAACCAATCAATGGGAATATAGACCAAGGCTTTTCCAATGGTGGTACCTAGTCTGTGAAATATCCTTCCTGACAAGATTGGATGCTGACAGTGTTATTGTAAAATAGACTTTTATATGTGTGGTATAAATGTCCTCCTAATCCCACACCAGCACCATGTATTTGCATTTGTGAAAAGAGATTGCTAGAACGATGAAGCTAGAAGCTTCACCATTCCTCCCTGAATGCAGCTATCTTCTCTAATTACATAAACTGAGCAGAGCTGGACCTGGATAATGCATGGAAGATCATCAGGGAAAGCCTGGGATGTCCAGGTAGGGTGAAGAAATGATCCTGTTTGAAACCCTGGCGAGCCAATGCTAGATGGGCCTTAAAACTGTGACCTAGATGCTTTTCTTACTTTCTTGGAAAATGAAAAGAACTTCAAATGTGTTTTAGACTAGGCATAATCTAGTAAAATCTACTTTTATTAACCCTGTTTTTTAAAAAAACTTTATACCAGAAGGAGTTACCACTCAAGAGAGGGAGTGAAGAGATATGAAAATCTACTAATCAGAATACACTGTTAGTTCCATATCTTGATTTGGTTCTTTCTTTTGTCCTAGTAAATATTTCAGGATATAAACATTTAATTTAAAAGTAGTAAGTTTCTCTGATTGCAAAATTATGGAGATGAATTAAATTACCACAAAATTTTTTTATATACAGATACAGGAGGATTTGTAATAAGTTCCAGGAAGTCAATATTTGTGTTGGTGGTTGATGTGTCTATGTCTATGTTAATCTGTGTTAGGTTATGTATAAATATATGTTAGTCATAATTGCACTGATGGTGGGGGTGTGTGTCTGGAATATTATTACGTGTGTATGTCTTTGAATGTAATTTTATACTGTGTATATTGTTTTTATTAATAAAATAAAATTTAAATTAAATAAAAATTTAAAAAACTGTGACCTAGATGGACCCATGGCCTTAGTAAAAGGCAACACACTACTTTCCCATCAAATAATAATAATAATATACTAATAATATTGTATTTATACCCTGCCTCTCCAATTAGATTGAGGTGGCTAACAACATTAAAAGAACATTAAAATACAATAAAACACGATATCCCACAAACCCATCCACCTACAATAAAAACAGTACAATCAAATTATTAAAACAAAGCAGGAAGTCAATGAGAGGTGACTGAGATGCTAACTTGGGAAGGCCTGCCGGAAAAGCTCCGTCTTGACCGCTTTTTTAAAGCAGTCAACATTGGCATTATTCCAATCTCCACCGGCAGGCCACTGCATAACTTGGGAGGAGGTCCTCCGAGTAACCGCAGCCAGCCTAGTTTTTGCTGGCTGCAGTAAATTTTTCCCAGACGACCTGAGTTTGTGGGGTGGATTGTATGAGAGAAGGCAATCCCGTAGGTAAGCTGGGCCCAAGCCATGAAGGGCTTTAAAGATCATAACTAACATCTTGTACTGTGCCTGGAAACTAATCAGCAACCAGTGGAGAGACATTAAAATCGGTATTATGTGGTCACCTCTAGATTTCCCAGTGACCAATCTGGTTGCCATGTTTTGACCTAATTGGAGTTTCCAGACTATGTATAAGGGTAGCCCTATGTAGAGCGCATTGCAGAAATCAAGTCATGAGGTTACCAGTGCATGCACCACAGTTTCTAGGTCCCCATATGTTCCTATGACTGGGTAAATTTAATTTGAAAGATCCCTAATATGATGGAGATTATTTGAGTGGTAACCATCCTCAGAGATGGCCATAAACGGAACATCCAGAAGGAGGTTTATTATTCAGTATTATTCAACTGAGTCAAGGATTAAGAAACATTAAATCAAGCTATACAATGGGGCCTCATTATATGTGGAGTTTCCATCTGTGGATTTAAGCATGCATGGATGGCAAACCCCAATGGTGGTGCATGCACATGGCCGCATTAGTGGGCAAGTGCATATCATGCCACCATTAGGGACAAGCAACGGTCGCCCGCCTCGCCGGGCAGACCATTTTGCTGCTAGACGCGGCTAGACTACAAGCCCCAGAGTGCTCTGGGGCTTGCCCAGCTCCCTATTGGTGTGCGGGGCGGAAGGGGCGGCCCTTCTGCTCCGCGACGCTCTGGGAGACGGTTTCGTTGGTGTGGGGCTTCCGGTCCTCCAAGGCTGCCCGTTGGTGGGCTGGGCCTTGGAGGCGGGGCCACGCACAGCACGCAGGGAGGGAGGGGCCTAGGCCTATATAAGGCCGTGTTGCTGGCCCTTTCCCTCAGTCAGTTGCTTGGCTTCGAGCAGAGCGGAGCCAAGCTGTGGAAGGGAGCAAGTCTTGGTGCTTCTCCCGCCCGCCCACCGCTGTTGTTAGGTGGTTTTTAGTCACAACTTGGCGGCAGCATAAGCCAGGATCTGCATGTTGTGGTATCAGGGCTATGGAGCTCTGGTTTGGGAGTCAATAGGTACCCGGGGCGAATAGGGCAGGCATTTGGCCATTGCGGGGGCCAGACGCAGGAGCGCCTCCTGGTGACTAGGGGCTTTGTGAATTGGTGAACGCAAGACAAGGTTTGCGGTCAAGTTGTGTTCCTTAGCCCCTAGGTCATCCCAAGCACCGGGTGGGTGCCCGGTTTGGATAATCAGACTACATCGGGTGGTTTGATTGCACAGATCCTGACCTTATGCTTTGTGTCAACCCTACCAATTGTTTGCAAATAAAGTTGTGGCCTTACTTCCAACATGTTGTACTGTGGTTATTTGACAACAACATCTGAGGCAATGGGACTTGAGGTCCTGCATTTTTTTATATCTGTGGTGTCATTGTGTCTGGAATGGATCCCCAACAGATACTAAGGTCCAACTGTATCATCATCATCATCATCATCTCCTCCTCCTCCATCTGTGCTTAAACTTACACTGAAGGAAGATAGAGGTCTGACTATCCAACACTGCAAGAAATCATATGGCTCTGTCAGTTCCCTTTGCTATCTGATGGGGGAAGAGAAAACTTTTGGTTTGTTTATGTGATGTATCAATAAACCTTACATATCAGGAACACCATAAATCTCTGATTATTTCCTTCTAAAGTAACTGAGCCCTAGCTGAGCGCTGAGATTCTTGAAATCCTTCACCACTGAGAAGAGGATGCATATGCAGCACAATATTACTTTTCTGCAAGCTTTTAAAGTGTTCAGTAGATTTTACTGCTACTGCTGCTGCTGCTGCTGCTGCTGCTTTCCTTTCCAAATTGCTCAGTCTCCTTCAGACCCCTTTTCTTTTTATTCTCCCTGTCTTTAATACATATTACTCTGTTACCTTTCTTGATAGGAGACTTTCATTTAAATATAAAAAAGACTGTGGTGGGAGAAGCTAGAACAAGGAGAAAATAGCCAAGAGAAACAAACCTTGTAAAACAAAGGACTTACTGTTCAGCTTTCTTTCATCACCTTTACCACACAGATCCATCTACTTATGCCTATTTTAATGCCTCATTAAAAACTAACCAGAAGAATTCTATAACAATGAATTCAAGGTTTCTTTATACTATAAGTCATAATGATAGTTGAAACCTGGGCAGGAGATGGGAGCAAAACTACTGAGTAATAGCAGCTAAATGATTTTCCTAATTAAGAGCATTGCAGAGAAAGCCTGATACTTTTTTTAAAGTAACAAATATATTATCACAGCTTTTAGAAAATTGCTTTCTTCTTCTTGAACTACTTCACCATGCAGAGTTACTGTGACTTCTGCACCTCCTCCTTCCCTTCCTCCAGAAAACTTTTAATGTAGCTTTACTTTTCTGGCATTTGTTTGCAAGGGATATTTTAAAAAGGCGGGTTTATCACTACTTCCCCTTATTGTGCCAAAAGACATCTTTCCCTGATGGGCCCCTTTGTACAACTGCCTTCAGGATAGTGGAATGCTGGTTTATTTCTACATTTTCAAGTATACAGATATAGCAAGGATAAAAGATTAGTTTCCAAACTCAGTAAAAGACAGATATTTACTCCATTGGGATTAGAATGTAAAAGAGAGAATATGGGTAAGGCATTACCTATTTCCAAGTGGCCAGTTGGCAACTCCGATACTTATGGCAGGCCTCCATGTGAGAATGTTGCTTCAAAGAGTCCCATCAGTGCTGTCCTACCAAGAAACAAATGAAAAGGACATTAAGAGCTTGTCTTTATAGGCACATCTGATGCTCTACTTTTGTCCTTATTATTATTATTATACTTTATTGATATAGCGCCATAGATTTACACAGTGCTGTACATACAAACTGGTCCTTCCCAGAAGAGACAGTACTCATAAAATCTTATTGATAAATTAACAATGGCCATAGTTGCCCTGTCTTCACTTTTAGTGGTGTGCAGAATTCAAATCAGTCAATATCAATATGAGAGACATTCAACCTTATTGCCAGATTACTCAGACATGGGATGGTGTAAGTAGGCTACTTAATCCAAGAACATAGAGCCAAACATGTTCCACTGAAGTATTAAGTGATAAGGAGCCCTGGTAGCACAGTGGTTAAATGCCTGTACTGCAGCCACTCACTCACAAACCATAAAGTTGCGAGTTCAATACCAGCAAAGGGCTGAAGCTCGACTCAGGCTTGCATCCTTCCGAGGTCGATAAAATGAGTAGCCATATTGTTGGGGGCAAATAGCTTACACGTTGTAAACCGCTTATGGAATGCTTAAGTGCACTCATAAGCAGTATAGAAATATACTTGCTGTTGTTATTTCTATTGTTCTTAGGTTGCTGTAAGAGGTTCCAGTTTTGGTCCATGTGGAATGACCGTCAAAGTGGTTTGCAGAGACAGATGAAATGTGCAAAGAAGCCACATGAGTGGCTTTCATAAGTCATGTAGAGAAGACAGGAATTGGGCAGTATAAGACAGTCAAACTAAAATATGAGTGCCTGGTGATAATCAGTGAATGAGGTATGAACAACCAAAGAGCTGTTCCATTTGACAAATGAAACTAAATAGATATATACAAATACCAGATTAATAAGAGAATCTCCCCCTCCTTTCCCTCAAGGGCTACAGGAGAAAAATGTCCTCAAACTGTAATACAAGGTGGAAAAGATACCCACCCTTTTGGGAATGGTGCTACAGGAAGAGTCTGTCTTGATTGGATTTTGACCATGAATTCCCATTGAGATTTATTTTTTCATCTTGTCCAAGATTTTTTCCTTTCCCTTCACCTACTTTTAAGAATGGTTTCATCCTCACCAGGTTATTTTCTTGGTGCTTCCTTCACTTTTTTTGTTAAAAAAAAAATTAATACTGAAAGTTTGGGACTTCAGAGGTCACATGTTCATGTTGTCCTCCCATTTCAGATTCCTTTGCTGAAATCACTTTGTCAAGTAAACTAAGAGCCTTATTGCACAAGACCTTTCTAATATTATAAAAGCATTTTTTTCCAAAGTACTATTCAATCCAGACTGATCTCCTCACTATTGCACCGAAGGCATTATAGTGTAATAGTGCTGTATAATACTATTCAGCACTATAATAAACAGGGCTGGAAAAGGAGATGGTGGTGGTGGTGGTGGGGGGGGGGGAAGCAGTCATTTAACAATGGATTTTTCTATAAAGGAAACAAAAGCCTAAAAAATTATGAAACTGCTGCTGCCTCTCCTAGTTTGTCTGTGCTTCCTCATTCCTACCTTTTGTCATCTTGATCACACTCTGAGGTTGCTTGGCTGCATGCAACCAGGTTATCATCTGTAAAATATTGGAGGGTATAGGAATTTGCCTGTAAAAGAAGGGACCTGACTTTGCATTGCAGTCCTTCCATACCAAACTGAAATTCAGACCAAACTGAAATTCCTGCCCCTTCTCTTTTTCCTGATCATTGGAGATGGATGGGCTTTCTTTCAACCACAGGATGCCCACTGACCAGCCCTGAGTTCCCCAAATCATCATACTAGCACTATTGAACTTTCACACAGGAAATCATAGTGCAACAGGGGCAGGAAAAGGGGTCACTAACATTTTCTAACATTTTTTTTTATATTAAAAAGGGGTGCATTTTAAACAAGAGAGAATGGGAGAAGAACAGAGCAACAACAACACCATGTGGCAACCTCTTCTGGAGGTACTATTATCCTATTGTAATTCTGCTTTACTTGCACATGTGACAAGGTTCCAAATCTTTGTCAAAGTGCCTTTTTCCTAGACCACACTGGATGGGGCAGCCCAAGCCTCACTTCTTCTAATAAAGCAGAGTCCAAGAATATAGCAGTTACAAAACTTTTTTCTTTCAGTTAGTCTCAAAGGTGCTACAAGATCTCTCTACAGACTGATTCTACAGACTATGGAGTTTTTCGCATAAAAAAAGCAACTTACCTCTTCCATTGCATAGTCACTTATGGGATGCAGCCATGAATTATTGCACGGAAAATGTTGCTGATGCTGCCATCCGATTGCATTCTCCCTAAATCCCAGCTTCCAGCTGTGCTCAGCTGGCTGATTTGCAAAGTCGGGAGCTTCCTGTTTTTGAAAAATGGTGGGCTAAGAGCAGCTGGGAGCCTGGATTTAGGCGAGATGCATTTGGGCAGCGGCATCAGCAGCATTTTTTGTGCACTAATTCCCAGCTGCATCCATAAGCTATAGTAAAATGGAAGGGGTAAGCTGCTTTTTTTAATGCAATAAACTCCTTAGTCTGTAGAATCAGTATGTAGAGAGATCTTGTAGCACCTTTGAGTCTAACTGAAAGAAAAAAATTGGCAGCATGAGCTTTCATAGACTACAGTCTACTTTCTCAGATGCATTTGAATAGAACAGGGTTTGAATTGTAGCTTTCAAAGGTTCCCGATTGATCCTCCTTAATGTTGAGATTTGAGGAAACACCTGCAGCTGCTGAAGAAGGGACAATGACAACAGTTTTCTAACTGCTTTATTCTTGGACTCTGCTTTATAGAAGAAGTGAGGCTTGGGCTGCTCCATCCAGTTGGTCTAGGGAAAAGACACTTTGACAAAGACTTGGAACCTTGTGACATGTGCAAGTAAAACAGAATTACATTAATGCAATAAACCCCTAACACAGCTATATCTTTGATTTCTTCACTATGCATAAGACTGCCATTGCAGTTGAGCTCATTATTTTCCTATTAGAATTGTTATGGTAAATTGATTCCTAGTGATGATCTGGTGTAGATTTTTTCAATCTTCCATGATAAATACATAGCCACTTCCCTTGAGTAACTGAGGTTGGAGGTTGTGTGACCATGTGTTCTTGAGACAGATCTGCTAAGAAGTGCTGTTGACAAGCATAAACAATCCATTATGCACATTCCTCTGAGATCACATGTGTGAGGACACTTAGCAAGAGCAAGTACAGAAGGAGGTGTACATATCAGAGCATATCCAATGCAACCATTTGTTTGAAATAGAGCTCACACAGACCAAGAACCCAAGATAATATTTTTCGAGGAGGACAAACCCCAATATATTGCACTTCCAAGAGCAAAAGTTTTGTTGCTGTTGATATGGCCCCATAAAGAAGCAAGCACTCTTCAGGGTTTGTGAAAATTCCCATGTCTTTTACTGCTACTCTGAGTTACTGGTTGAAACACTACTACAACAGCATAAGAATTCAGATTTATATAGAGGGCAGCCAAAAGACGCATAGAAAAAAGAATTATCCCTTGCAACTTCATTACCTGTGTGGTATTTTTCCTTTCAGACTGGCTGAGAAAATCAGCAAATAGTTTCAGATCAGATTTTCATGCTGAAGAAATCCTGTCATGTTTTCTTCCCTTTAGCAAAAGAAACACAGTTGAGTTTTAATATAAAAATAGGAAGTGTAACCATGTTAATTTATCAGAAGGTATAAAGCCACACACATGGGTGGGGATGGCAGCTTTCTTTAATTTTAAAAGGTAACTGCTACAAGCCAGGGACGAGGAACCTCTGATGGATAGGGATTCTCCACCTGGCTTCCAAACCTTTTCTGCTGTTATTTTTTTTATTACTGAGCAGGGGTAAAAGGATACTGAAAGGCTGACAGACAGTTGGACAGGGCTGAGCTGTACTTGCAGCTGGGAAGCTAATGGGCTGGAGCTCATTCATGATCTGAGCTGTGCTTTGTATGTCTGGAAGCAATTGCACTAGAGCTTACTCCCAAACACATATGCATGTTTTGTGTGCTTGATGGGAACATGTCAGAGTTGGTAAGAAGAATATCTGGTCCAACATACTTGGCATTAGCCACTCCTGGGATGTGACCCTTGAGAACTTACTCCAAATTGGAATTTAATCACTAGCTGAAAATGTTTCTCCCAGTTCTATTGTTCTATTTGATAAGTGAAACTAAATGGATGCGGTGGGTTTTCCACATTTGCTTTGGTCACACAGGACTGCCACAACAGAAGAAAAATTGCAAATAAAATATCACTACTTTTTTTAACCTGAGAAAATACCTCTCAAAGAATCTCTAGGTCTTCCAGTGCAACTCTATGGTCAACATATGCCAGAAAGTGACCATAGAATCATGCTAGAGGACCTACAAACCAATAGAGAAGTGTTTCTCTAATAATCTTTAGGTCCTTCAGTGCAACTCTATGGCCAATGTCCAGCAGAGTTGCACAGGGCCATCTAGAGATTCTTAGAGAGAACATATTAATCAAACCTGCAAATAATCAAAGCTGAAAAAATCAAAGCTGCAAATGGACAACAGTATATACAAATACCAGATTTATAAGAAAGGGCCACAGGAGAAAGACCTCTTCTCTCATCTTTGTCATAAACTTAATTATAAACCATGCCACAAATGGCTGCTATTATCATTTTAAGAGCAAGATGCATTTAAAGCCCTGCCTCATTCCCCCCCCCCTCCACTCAAGCAGGATCTCTTCTTCTACAGCATTACTAATTCCATGAAAAGAGCCCTCCTTGGAGACATTTCTAATGAGCAAACAGCCCCAAAGGTTTTCATCTTCCCGCAGCTTTGCTATCTTTGCTATCCTAAATGCTAAAGGAGGAAAGTGGGAGGTGATCTTTCTTTTCATACAAGACAGAACTAGGACTAATAAATGACCCAGTGATGAGGTCATTAAAGCATCCTCTTTCCTCTAAATGCACTCTTCCACCATAGAAGAATGGTATGGCTTCATAATGAGTAGATGCAAAGGAGAGGTGGCGTTTTGTAAGTTCAACTGGAGAAGCAAAACTGCCTCTGTTTTTATTGCCTTTGTTCCCACTCAGTTTACAGCCATGGGTGTCCTCCCCTCATGATGTATTTGTAATGCAATTCAAGGTATCCCCCATATGATGGATTTCAGATGTTGGTGTTGGTTTTGATTGCCACCAGAGCAACCACATCTCTTTTCATGGATTTTGTGGGCAGGTGGTGTGTACGTAATGTTTGAAGCAGTGCTGTTTTTAACTTGCTTTATGCATTTTGTGCACTGCCCTTACCATGTGGAACAGCCGAGGAAGAAACTGTTAACATTGCAATGGGTACACTCACATTTACTTCTACTAGTTCAAAAGTCAATATGACTCAGCCACAGTCAGTTTTACCTTTTTGGTAGTGTGTGCATGTGTGGGCAACCCTTTCCCTGCCACATGAAATTAAAAATAGTTGTTGAAAAGCTGAAACTTGTACCACCACCTCAGGAAACTGTTCCCCCTGTCAGTCTGGGGAGCAAGCATCTGGCCCTGTGTTTACATTCCCATCACGTTCATGACTGCTTCTCATGACCCTACCCACCCACCCCCATGGAAGTTGAAGAGGCACATTCACTCACTGCTAATAAGGTCAGGGCTCCAAAGAGGCCAAGGGCCTGCACAAGAATAAACTTTGCTATCAGCAAGGTTTGGCTTCTTTGGGGATGTCCTATACAGATACCCAGTTCTGGAGTGACTTGGTTGCTAACAAGAAAGTCACATAAAATCCTTCTTTCCATAAGGGTGCCACAAAGCTGGAAACAGTTTTCAGAGGAAGAACCCTGCTAGTCGACCACACCATACAAATGGGGGCGAAGGGGGGGGGGGAAATCTAACAGCACCTTTAAGACTTAGTAACTTATATTTTAGCACGAGTGTTCATTGATATCTGTCCACTTCTGCAGATGCATATGCATCTCCCTGACAAGAGAAAAGATGTATGTATATAAATACAATAAATCTCTCAGACTGTGTCAGCAACAGCCTCCATTCAAACTATTGCAGATCTTTAAATGCCTAGGCTGTTCATATGACATGACTGGAACAAGAGAAGGAAACTATTAAAAACGTGCTGTAACCAGCGCAAAACTGTTCCCAGGTGGGCCAGCCACATGGATTATGATATTACAGGAGAGACTTGGACCAGAGAGGTGTTTCTGGGTGAGATTTTGCATAGTTTCTCTTTCAGTCACATAATTTTACTAGGGGATGGGAGAGCTTGGAAGGATGCAAACATGGCTCTCCACATACTTTTCACATGTTTTCCCACTGCATCTTCTGCCCTTAGCTAACATATGGAAATAATAATAATAATAATAATAATAATAATAATAATAATAATAATAATATATTCTGCTTAATCTCGAGGAATCCAAGCAGATTACAGCAGTAAAACAAGATACAATTAAAAGAAAAAAGCATTAAAAGTTTCAAGATCCCCATCCTTCCCCTCTGTCATAAAAACATAATAAACACTAAAATCTCTTGATGTGGGAAAGGTGCACACACTGCTTTCGATGGAAGCTGTTCACTTGGAAGCACCCGCAGCAGCAAAAGCAGGACTTCAGTTAGTTAGGAAGCAAGAGGCTGTGCTCTGTCCCTGGCTGAACAGAAAGACAACTAACATAGGGGTCATTCCCACTGGCCTATAACGCGGGTCTGGATGCGACTCATGGGCGCATCATTTCCATTTGAGCATGAATCTGACCCACATTCCTCCAAAATAGTTCCCATTGAGATTAGAATCTGATTCGATTTATCTAGGAAAACCCGAATTATAGATTCATAAATTGGTTTAAAAAAACAGTGGTTTTAAAGTGAGTTTTCCTGTGCCTCCTGAGTCTGACTCGGGACAAATGAGTGGGAACAAAAGGGTGTCTGATTCAGGGACCTGGAGATGGGAGGAGCAGTGCTCAAGGGGCTGGCCTGGGGGTGTCACCCTCTTTGTTCTCTTTCTGCATCGCCGGCACCATTTTCTTCCGTTCGCATAGCCTTTCCCCCAGTGGATTGGGAAGAAGGGTAAGGCGATCGTGCTACATTGAGCTCCAAACGCAGTAAACACATTACTCCCCCTGCAACCTTATTATTATTTTCTTTTTTTGCCACTGCCTGAGCGCCTGAGCAGCAGATGGGCTTTGCAGTACATGCCTGCATGATCGCCCCCCAGACAGTCCAGGGAGCAATGGGGGAGGCAAAGGGATTTGGGGTGATTAGAGGATCCTTCTCTCTTTCCCAGAGGAACTATGGGAAGACACAGAAGAGGCTGGACACCAAGAGATTGGGGGCAAAGAGAGGCTCCTCTCCTCTCTTTCCCAGAGGAACTATGGGAAGACACAGAAGAGGCTGGATGCCAAGGGATTGGGGGCAAAAAGAGGCTCCTCTCCCCTCTTTCTCAGAGGAACTATGGGAAGACACAGAAGAGGCTGGACGCCAACAGATTGGGGGCAAAGAGAGGCTCCTCTCTTCTCTTTCCCAGAGGAACTATGGGGAGACACAGTAGAGGCTGGACGCCAAGGGATTGGGGGCAAAAAGAGGCTCCTCTCCCCTCTTTCCCAGAGGAACTATGGAGAGACACAGAAGAGGCTGGACACCAACGGATTGGGGGCAAAGAGAGGCTCCTCTTCTCTATTTCCCAGAGGAACTATGGGGAGACACAGAAGAGGCTGGACACCAAGGGATTGGGGGCAAAGAGAGGCCTACAGGAGGGTTCATTTCCATCAGCCTTAAAACAGGCCATAGTGAAACCTATTCTGAAGAAACCCTCTCTTGACCCCCTACAAATGAGTAACTACAGACCGGTCTCTTTATTACCTTTTTTGGGCAAGGTGATTGAGAGGGCAGTTGCCTTCCAACTCCAAGCTGTCTTGGATGAAACTAATTATCTGGACCCATTTCAAACTGGCTTTAGGGCAGGGTTCGGAGTTGAGACTGCCATGGTCGCCTTAGTCGATGATCTCCGTCTGAGTATCGACGGGGGAAGTGTGGCCCTGTTTGTGCTCTTGGACATCTCAGTGGCCTTCGATACCATCGACCATGGTATCCTTCTGGAATGCCTGAGGGAATTAGGCATCGGTGGCAGTGCGCTCCAGTGGCTCCGGTCCTACCTCTCAGGAAGATTCCAGATGGTGAGGCTGGGGGACTGCTGCTCTCGTAAAAGAGAGCCAACATCTGATGTCTCTCAGGGCGCCATCCTGTCCCCCATGCTGTTTAACATTTACATGAAGCCGCTGGGAGAGATCATCTGAAGACATGGAGCACGGTGTTATCAGTGTGCTGATGACACCCATATTTATCTCTCCATGTCTCCAACTGACACAGTGACTAAAGATGGCATCTCTCCTCTGGATGCCTGTCTAGAGTCAGTAATGGGATGGATGAAGGAAAACAAACAAGTTGAATCCAGAGAAAACAGAGGTACTCATGATAGGTGCCCCAAGTCCAGGCAGGGAAATTTGCCACCCAGTCCTGGACGGGGTAACACTTCCCCTAAAGTACAACGTTTGCAGTTGGAGTACTCCTGGACTCATCCCTACAGTTATCATCTCAAGTAGATGCGATGGCCAGGAGTGCTTGGTACCAGCTTCGGCTGATACGCCAACTGCGTCCCTGTCTGGACCGAAAGGACCTTCAAACAGTAGTACACGCACTGGTAACCTCTTGCTTGGATTTCTGTAATGTGCTCTACATGGGGCTACCCTTGTACCAGGTTCAGAAGCTTCAATTAGTTCAAAATTCTGCAGACAGATTAGTCACTGGGACTCCAGGAGCAGATCATATAACCCCAATATTAAAAGCTCTTCACTGGCTGCCAATTAGCTTCCGGGCTCAATACCAAGTGTTGGTTATCACCTATAAAGCCCTACATGGCTT
Organism: Sceloporus undulatus; assembly: GCF_019175285.1. Lineage (NCBI taxonomy): Eukaryota > Metazoa > Chordata > Lepidosauria > Squamata > Phrynosomatidae > Sceloporus > Sceloporus undulatus. Next base: position 116,007,561 of record NC_056523.1, on the reverse strand, counting down.
GGGCCCAAGTTACTTAAGGGAGCACCTCTCCCTACATAATCCGCCCTGCACACTCAGAACAACAGCCAAATATCTATTGGAATATTCTAGGGTGAGATTGTCTGCAGCTCACCAATGAGCATTTACATCTACTGCTCCTGCATGTTGGAATGGACTCCCTGAGGAGATTCGTCTCAGTTCTTCCTTGGAAGCCTTTAAGAAAGCGTTAAAGACTCACCTGTTCCGCTTGGCATATCCCTCTGATCCTTCAGAGAGATAATTATCCCCCTACCCTACCATCCTCCAAAGTTATAAGTATCTGTGATGTTAATTTGTAATTATGAGATTGTAAAATGTGAGATTGTGAGTTTTCAATATGTTTTTATAGGATGTTTTTATATGAGGCTTTTAGTGGAATGTTTTTATTGTATATTATGCTGTAATACAATGTGTTTACATCTGTATTCGCCTGTGAACCGCTTTGATCTCCAAGGAAAAGCGGTATAAAAATAAAGATTTATTATTATTATTATTATTATTATTATTCCTTTTCCCTTTCCCGGAGAGGAAAAGCGCCTCGGCGACTGATTGGCTGTGACGTCAAGCGCTTAATTGACAGCTGATTTAAAAAAAAAAGATTCCGGAAGGGCAATGGGAACGGGGAGCAAAATAACCCTCTTCAAATTACCACAGGGAAAATACCAATGGGAACAAAAACAGGGGTAAAAAACCCAGGTCTGTTTGTACCTGTTTTTAATGGGAACGATGGGTCAGATTCGAGTCAGAATTGCAGCGAAATAAGCTGCTTGTCCAGTGGGTATGGCGCCATAGTTTTATATCAGCCCAGCAAAGTAGTTGGGAAATCTGTACATTGAATGGTACAGAGCTTGGAAAAATTAATCCCCCACTGCTCTGGCACTCTAGGCAGGGAGTTTCTGGGAGTTGTAGTCCACCAGTGTGACTTTCCCCAGCTCTCTGCAGAAGGATGTACATGTACTGACAATAATGTGGATAAAATGTAGCCTAGGGTGTCATGGTGTCTCTACAAGACTTTCTTTTTAGATATCTTTCCTCTCCAGGCTCCCAAAACCATTATTTTTCTGGTCAAAAAAAGTGGATGAATGTACTTTACAGGAAGTATTTTGACTTGTATAAACAAGATACATTAGTTTTACAAATGACCTGTCCGGTGGTAATAGAAGTCTGATATTATCTCATTCTCTCCTCCTCCCTCACCATTATATAGACCAAGACAATCACCTGTATTTTTGGAATCTCCTGTGGAGGAGAAACTGTCATGATGGATGCTTACATTTTAAACTTTACCACTACACCATTGCTTAACACAAACAGTAATGCAGGCAGCAACAAATTAAAATATATATTTAAAATGTCAGTATAGCTATTTGGGGTAGCAAAATATTTACCAAATACAGACATTTCTAAAGCATTAATTAAGGCCTATTCATATCACTAGTTTTTAAATACATGGAAGCAAATACATGTTTTGGTCAAGGACAGAACTGCAGTTCAGTGACATGGAACTGGCATCATACTCAGAAGGTTCCTAGTTTAATCCCTGATATCTCCAGTTAAAAGGTTAGGATAACATGGAATCCTCTTAAAGACATAGAATTGCCACAACATTTGAAAGTCCTGATGAGAAATCTACTTAAGCAAAGAGCCTACTTTTAGAATAGAATATGAAGAAACAGAATAGTTCCCAATTGGCAAAGGGTTCAGACAAGGCTGTATTCTTTCATTCTAACTGTTCAGTTTGTAAACAGAAAATATCATATGCACAATAGGCTTAGACTCAGAAGGAGGAGGACTGAAGGTAGGAGGCAGAAACATCAACAATCTAAGGTATGTGGATGACACAATCCTACAAGTAGAAAACATCATAGACTTGGAATATTTACTAAGTAAGATCAAAGTGCAAAATCAGGTTTACTGCTGAAAATAAAGAAAACAAAAATAATGACCATGGAAGATCTGCATAAATTTAACCAAGACAATGAGGAAATCAAAATAATTAAAGACTTTCTGTACCTAGCAACACTGACAGGAATGGGAATTACAGTCAAAAAGTAAAAAAACTGGGAATGGGAAGGACAGCAATGAATGAACTTTACAAGATCCTAAAGTGCAATACAAAAATAAGAATCGTCCATGCCATTATATTCCCCATTACTATGTATGTATGTGAGAGCTGGACAGTGAAGAAAGCTGTCAGAAGGAAGATTGATTAATCTGAGATGTGGTGCTGGAGAAGAGTGCTGAGGATACTATGGATAGCCAGAAAGATGGACAAATATCCTCAAGCAGATCAAGCCTGAACTCTCCCTGGAAGCAAAGATGACAAAACTGAGGTTGTCATACTTTGGCCACATCATGAAAAGGCATGACTCACTAGAAAAGACAATAATGCTAGGGAAGATAGAAAGCAACAGGTAATGGGCCTGAATCTGGAGGACCTAAGGAGAGCAGTGGAGGGTAGGGGCCTTGGAGATGTCCCATCCACAGGGTTGCCATGGGTTAGAGCCAACTTGGGGGCAGTTAACAACACCACCAATGGGAAGTCCTCTCATTGAGGACCTTGGATTGTTGGTTAACAATCAGTTGACAATGCTAGGCCAGATGAACAAACAGTCCGATTTGTTACTAGACAGGTTTCTGCATTCATGGTTTCATATAAAAACAGGAAAAAGGAGCATTTTAATGTATTAGGGGATATGTTAAAGTCACTCACACAAAGGAAGAGATAGTGATTTTGCCCAGCCTGATTTAGAGGAGGTGGTTGCCATAAACTGATGATGTCAAGAAGCTTGTGGGAGTATGAAGGTATTTCCATGGCATTCCAGAACTGGGCCAAACCATAGCCACAATATTGCCGCTTGGCAGCACAGTGCATATATAAATACAAGTTAGGGGAGATCCTTCCATAGAAGGAGTGGAATTGTTACCAGACAGGGCTGAAGAAAAACAGATTCAAAAGATCAATAAATAGTAGCTGGAATATGGAATATGGAAAAGGTGAAACTGTCTGTTTAAGGTCCACCAAGGTAATCCAGACAATATTCATCCTGCTATTTTTATATTTAAAATTAATCTATATTTACATAATGGAGATTAAAATTGAAATACAGGTATACCTCAGTTAATGGAGTAGATGCATTCATGGACATTACTTCTTTAATCAAAAATTTGGTACCAGAAGCAGAAATAAATAACATGGAATGAATAGTGATAGGGTCCTGCACTTGATAAAAGAAGAAGCAGCTTGAACATATTTCAAGCAGACTTTTCATTCAAAACTAACAATATGCACATGCAAAATGAAACAGCCAGATCAGGCATGCCTTGCATAAATAAAGAGAAACATTTAGATTCTTGAGAGATCAGTTGAAAATTTCTTCCCAAATGCATGCAACAATAATATTTTATTTTCTTTCATTAATCTCTGCTACGTCTTATGGTTTCCATTTTGGTGGCCAGATTTTCAGATCTATGCTTCTTTACATCATACAGGGGAAGTGGTGAGGAAAGCTTGTCTGCTGTCCCCTTTTCTGTCTGTTTTGGTACTCAGCATACACTGTAAGGAATTCTGGAGACAACTGCTATTTACCTTGCCTTTTGTATGCAGGTTCACACACAGCTAGAGCAGAAACCCATTATTACCCAGTTCAAGCTTTTATTCCATTGTTTACTGCAAACACACTGCTGCAACCCGACACAAAAAGACTGCGCTTCTCCTGTCCTCCTTCATTGTCCTCCCAGTGCTAATGCTATTAAAATTCCAAAGATAGAGGACAAGAAAGAGAAAGAGAGGGGCTGGGATGATATAAAAAGACTCTGTAAAAGGCAGTTTCTTTGTCAGAGACTTTTGGGGGGGGGGATACAGACAGGCAGCTCCATGCCACCCATTTTTGCCCCTTGTTGGTGCCGCGCCAGCCGCAGCACAGACACACTCCCTAAAAAGGATCCACTCTAGGCTGCTTCTTTTTAGTGGCATCATAATGGTGCTCGCTCACCATGACACTGCTGCTTCTGGTGAGCGTCATTTGGGCACTCAGACACCCGTGCATCATTGTCGCGCGTCCTGCGTAGATGGGGGCACAGCAAGATGGTGCCCAGGTGCCAAAAGTAGGGCTGGGCACATAGGGACGATCAGCCCTAAGGACCCCTAATTTCAACCCCAGGCTGACGCAAAGTACCGGTCTGTACTGAGCCTTTGTTAACCGAGGAATGCCTGTATTTCCATCTATGCAAACTATGAATTATTACACAGCAGCCTTCTCTTTGTTTATTGAATGATCTGATTTTTCCCCACATTGGATTTTTAAAATATAAATGCAAAGAAGGGTGGAGGGATGAAAAGCAGAAGGTAAGGGAAAAGAATTGATAGGATAGGTTTGTGTGCAGAGCTGAATATATTTTTTAAATACTTGATGTTTAGAGAATACACATTTGTGCAGTAAGACATTCTGATAATTGAACAATAGATGGTGAACATTTCTTTATTTAGCCTTTTAGAATGAGTATATTAACTACAAAAAGAATAGGCTGGATCCAACCATTGTGAACCTTAATTAAGTTCCCAGGCAAAAGAACTAAAAATACTGTACCTACATGTCTACTCAAATAGATTTCTCTAACATAAAATGAATACATTGCAGTACACCCAATCTGAAAATGAGTGGCCATTGAGCATGTCAACACCATGTGCAAAAAGACAGCATTGCCTAGTCACATCCACAGCATTTACCAGTTTACCAAATCTCCTCTAAATCATCCAATATATATGTAACTGTTTTCTGAATTAATCAAAATCAAGAGATTATAGAGTCTGATTATAGAGCAATTTTTCATTTGTCGATCTGTGTAGGAAATCTGACTTGATTCTACTGATGTAGCTTCACATGACAAATTCAGTGCTTTCCAACTAACAAAATTGTAAAGTTATACTTCTTGTTTTTAATTTATCCGGGGATAAAAATTTTCCAACATATCAGGAATTCCTGAAGCACTTATACTTCCTGACTCATATGCATCTATCAGAAGGTGTTCTCATTGTAAATATTATCACATTTAGATTACAGGTTAAATACTGCAGTACTGAAAATGGCAGAACTTCTTGATCTAGCCACATCAACCAATTTTACATATCTTCTGCTTTGATAAATCCAGTTAAACTTTTCACCTTTCACCAAATGACACAGTACTATGTAGATAAATAGGGAGCATTCTCGTTCTGAAATGCTTTGCTTCAAAAGGATAAGGTTTGTAGTTAAGAGGTCTTTCTAGATTGAACTTTGTCTCTAGAACTTTGTCTTCAGGCGGTAATGGGCTGGATGAGGAAAAACAGATTGAAACTGAATCCAGACAAGACGGAGGTGCTCATGGTAGCGGCCCCGAAACCAAGAATTGGGTTGCAACCTCCAGTCCTGGATGGGGTCACACTCTCCTCCAGCGACTGTGTTCGCAGTCTGGGGGTGCTCCTTGACTCGTCGCTCCTGATGACAAATCAGGTAAATGCGACGGTCAGGAGTGCCTGTTATCAGCTTCGGCTGATACGCCAGCTGCGCCCTTTTCTGGAAGTAAGGGATCTCGAGACGGTTGTGCACGCACTGGTAACCTCACGCCTTGATTTCTGTAATGCACTCTACATGGGGCTACCCCTGTGCTTGACTCGGAAATTACAGCTGGTTCAAAACATGGCAGCCAGGCTTGTGTCAGGTACATCTAGGAGGGACCACATTACTCCGGTTTTGAGGTCCCTCCACTGGCTGCCTATCAGCTTCCGGGCCCAGTACAAGGTGTTGGTTATCACCTTTAAAGCCCTAAATGGCTTGGGTCCAAACTATCTTAGAGACCGCCTCCTCCCGTACAATCCTCCCCACGCTCTCCGGTCCTCTGGGAGGAACTTACTGCAGCCTCTAAAATCTAGGCTTGCGGCAACCTCCCAGAGGGCATTCTCTGCTGTCGCCCCCAAACTCTGGAACGACCTGCCGGATGAGATCTGTCAGATAACATCATTAGACAGCTTTAAAAAAGCGGTCAAGACGGATCTCTTCCGGCAGGCCTTTCCAGATTAACCATCCCGGCCCAGGTTCCCAGGTTCCCTGATTCCCTCATTCCTCCCGTGGCCCCATCTTAGAGATGGTTGAGGATCAACAGAGGGATATCAGGGTTTTTAGTTTTAATTGCTGTTTTTATCCTTGATATTGTATTATTAATATGTTATACTATTTAATACTGTCTTAAGGGGGGGAGGGATAAAGTGTTTTTAATTGTCATATTTTATATTTTACTGTTGTTAACCGCCCGGATTGGTTTGCCAGAGGGCGGTATACAAATAAATATTATTATTATTTATTATTAGAAACAGAAGAGTCCTTTGTAGACTACAGCATCATGCTTACTTGGTTAGTATAATGACTACAATTCTATGTAGATAAAGACAGCTTGGCTTCAGTGATAAATTTGAAAAAATAATTCATTATTTATGAGCAGATTAAATCCCTTTCTGGTCCCTTAAAACTATCACAGGACAATGTAAGAACTTTAAACTATATACACAATCACCTTTCATATGTACAGCTTTGAAAAGACACATGGTAGCATTTAATAAAGGAGATTATTCAAATGAAGAAAAAGGATGGGAGAGAAATGGGATGTTCCCATCCTTATTGTGTGATTGCACAAAAATTATCACACGACATTCCACGACATCGCACTCATCCCATCCTTCTCCTGTCAATGAAGTGGAATGGTCCCGTATCTTTTTGTTCACAGCAGTTTCCCATTACCAAAAAATTATGGGACCATTCCACTTCATTTTTGACTATTGAATAGATAAAGTGTAAGTCTCATGTTAAATAAATACTGAAGGAGTCACACAAAACTGAAGGAGGTGTAGAGGAAGCCAATTCCACAGTGGACCCACTGGTGAGAGTACCTGGTCCTTGGATATTACACTGGTAATATTTTAGGGATGTTTCTAAGGAAAGGTGCCCTAATTATTAATCTCCATATGTGGGGCAGGATTGTGTGGATGCAAGTTCCAACCCATTTTGGTATTGAAAAGTAGTAGTTGAAATCAGCCTGAGACAAATAACCTGTGAAACCATTTTTCTCCTGAACAAGATCACTGGGAAGTGAAGGTAACAGGTAGTGTTCTCTCATTTATTTATTTCAGCGGAGGATGTTGCCTTAAGAGAGTTAAGGCATCCATAGTAGCCAACATGATAGTGATCATTAATTATTTTTATTATGAAATCAAACATAAAGTGCCGGAAAGCTAAATCTTCTTCATTTTGCAGTTTTCCTCAAGTATTTGCCTTCATAACTAAGCAAGCCTCTTGCAAATGTGCTACAGGTCTTGGGGCAGGTTTAACTCCTGTTGGTCTGATAATGTATTCTGGAGCCAACACAGCCACTGTTTTTACAGTGAGATCAGTGATAAGATGCTGGTTTTTTAAAGATGTAAAACAGAGCTCAAAAATTTGTGATTGGGGGGGCACACACGTCTGTAAACAAATGGAAGAAATCACAGTTGAGTAGGAGAACAGATGCATTCAAAGGTTCCAGGTTCAGCCTCCCACATCTCCAGTGAAAAGAATCTCAGAGAGCAAGTGAGGGGAAAGAGTTCTCCCTGAGAGCCTGGAGCTTGGCTTCAGGTCACAGTAGACAGTACTGGTCTAGACAAGCAAGTGGTGTCAAACAGTAGCCTCGGCTACTATTTCAAAGTGAAACTACTATATATATATATATCAACAAGCCCAGAAGTGGGCAATATGCAGCCTGTGGCTCCCAAGTCCATTTCCTTAGAGACCCAAGAGTCTCCAATCTCCTTCATGGGGAAAAAAAATTCTACTAATAATTTCACCATTATTTGCCTGTGGCCAAATGTGGAGTCAGGCATTCAGTACAGTACAGGGGAAAACAACAACAGATTATTCAGTTTTCTTGATTTTTAAAAATATAAAACCATGCATTTCTGCTAGGAAAGAATAATGCAGAGCTTTCACAGTTTATTGGACTACAATCGCCACCCTTCCTTACCATTGGCTATGTTAGTTAGGGATGCTGACATCCAACGCATTTGGAGAACTACATCCTTATTAATGTTAAAGGCAAAAGTCAAGCTGCATCTGCTTTGACATGGAACAAAGACTTAAGGTTCAGTTTGTCTTTAAGACCTCTTTTGTGGTCTAGTAGATGAATCTCTGTATTTTCTGTCAGTTGTGACTAAACATTTATCACCAAAACTGGAGGCCTGAGGGAGGAATGATTTGTTTGCTTTAAAAAGAAAGACAGAGACATGTGGGGGAGTGGGCAAGCAGACATGCTCCCCCCTCTTCCTTGATGTTCAGCCCAGAACAGTCAATGACACAAATACTTTCAAATAAAGATTGAAAGAGTGAAGGTGATAGCTAGTAACACAAATTCTTTCCTGTAAGCAGGCTTCCTGACTGCTGAGCAAGCCAAGCAGGAGAGTGCAAATTTGGAAATAAAAGAGTTGACTGTTAAGATTAGTAGTATATAAAATAGCAAAGGATTGCAGCAGAATTAAAACCCTGGATGGCAGGCATCCACTTGGTGATATTTGCAGGCATAGATGGGAGCTATGCACTGTATATGTACTTTTTGGGGTCTTTCAAGAAGAGGAATTCAGTCTTCTGTGCCCAGGCTTCTTTTGGCTGTTCTAGAGCACCAAGGAAGGCAGAGACATATTTTTCTCATTACAGAGAGCGAGATGCTAAAATTATTTAACATATAGAACTGTTATTGTTTTTTGTGTTCACATTTCCCTGGTAATATTGTCTGTCCCTCTTCTTTGAATGAGTACATGAATGTTCAGCAGTTACAATATCATAAGCTGAATGAGGACACCATTTCCCAGAGTTCCGATGTCCAGTGCCTCAGAAGACGGGGCACTGTTAGGCTGTGAAGGTAGGTCTGAGGGACCATTGTCAATTATAACTATGATGACAGAGCTCTGTAATTGTAATTACAATTATGCCAGATCATGGCCTGTATTTCTAAATGCCCAACTGAAGTGTTAAGCTACTGTTGTTGTGTGCCTACAAGTAATTTCCAGTTTATGGTGGAAACCAGCGGTTTCCATGGCCGAACCAGGACTCTAACCCTGATCTCCAGAGTCATAGTCCAATACTCAAACCACTACACCACGATGGATACAATGTTAGAAATTTGGAAACTGAAAACAAAATGCATGTGGGGGAGAGAAAATCTTATTTGGGAAGCAGTTCCCTCATTTTGTCCTCCCTGTAGCTACACTCCTGATTATTATGTGTGCTGGCATGCCTTCAAGTCATTTCTAATTTATGGTGACTCTAATGCAAACTTATTACAGGGTTTGCTAGGCAAGAATTGTTCAAAGTGAGGTTTGCCTTTGTCTTCCTCTGAGGCTGAGAGTGTGTGACGTGACCAAGATCACCCAGTGGGTTTCTATGGTTGAATGGGAATTTGAACCCTGGTTTCCAGAGTGGTAGTCCAATACTCTAATTATAACCCAAATTAAAATGTAGAAATAGAAGCCCAGGGTCAACAAAACCTGGGAGACAGCTGCATTCTTACCCCTACTGTAAGTGCTGAAAACTCAGTGGCATGAGCCCCCATGCCACTGAGATTTCTACTCCTAATGCAGGGGTGAGAACTGTCCAGCCTCACAGATTTTGTTGAATTGCAAGTCCCAGCAACTCCTAGTCAGTACAACCAGTAGTGAAGAGTCACAGTGCCACAAACATCTGGTGGTCCAAGATTGCCACTCCTGGCCTGTAGCAATAAAACCACATTTTGCCTTCAGATCATCTAAGACATACAAAATAGGTTTCCCAGTTAGCTTACACAAACTGGATGATAGCTGAAGCTAGTATCTCTTTTCTGTAGCATAATGTTCACAAACCAAACAGAGGGAAAGTCTGACAACATATGGTTTTCATTGAACTCGCTCCTTCCTGCCTCCCACATCTTAGGATCACAACATCCCACCCAGTGGGAATAAGATCAGGCCCTGTTGTTTTATCATCAGGAAATGCTTAGAGATGAGAATTACTGAATGGGGGAAAAAATCCTCACCACCCAGGGTTACTGGGTTTTAAAGAATACATTATGCTGATTACATATGTTTACACTGTAGAACTGTGTAAGTGATCATCTTTGAACATTTCCTTTAACCCTGGGTACTTCTTTAGTTTCACCCAGAACTTATTACAGAACGTGTAAATTACTCTGTGGATTGCCTCCAGTGAGAGTCAGTGTGGTGTAGTGGTTTACATGTTGGACTAGGATTCTGGGAGACCAGGGTTCAAATCCCACTAGGTCATGGAAGCCCACTGGGTGACCTTGGACATGCCACAATCCCTCAGCCTCAGAGGAAAGCTATGGCAAACTCCTCTGAACAAATCTTGTCAAAAAAACCCAAACAAAACCCATGATAGGGTCTCCATATGTTGGAAATGATCTGAAGACACACAACAACAAAACCAGAAAGAATGCAAAGTTAATTCTACAACTATTCAGAGGACCCACGTTTTAATATCAACATGACAATGGAGTGCAAATTAATTTAATCCAGTTATCTGAACTTCAGAATTTGTCTAGGTTCTATTCTTACCAGAATCCGCCTAAGAGATTTTTCTACCTGAGGCAAAGGACAAAATGGTTTCCTGTCCCCCCTCCCCCCATGTAAAGAACCCAACTCAGCAGATGAATTTTCCTCACAATACTAGAGAAGGGGAAGCAGGCTTGGTGAAAGCAAACAGGTGAAGATAGTTTATGGAAACGCAGAAAAAATACTGGCTGCCCAAGGCCTTACTTTGCCCACAACTCCTATCAGCCCTAACCAACAGTCAAAAATTATAGAGAAAGATCTAGAAGGCACCACAGTGTCTACCTTTGGTACAGGTTGAGTCTCCACTGAGTGCTTGGGATCAGAAGTGTTTTTGATTTTGGACTTCTTCAGATTTTTGAACATTTGCATATACGTAATAAGATATTGTGGAAATGGGACCTGAATCTAAACATGAAATTCATTTGCATTTAATATACACTTTCTACACAGAGTATGACAATAATTTTATATACAATATTTTTAATAATGTTGTACATGAAACAATTTCTGTTACTTTTCAGAAAGTATAAAAGTATCACTATCTCAGCCATTCACATGGACAATTTTGGGATTTGGGCATTATGGAGAAGGGAGACTCAACCTATGAAAGCATTGAGGAAGAGCTTTCAGCAGCTGATTTTTTAAAAAGATATCACAGCAACACACACCATTGCACTTTACCTAACATGTAGAATACCGGCAGACCAGATAAACGGGTGAGTTAGAATCCCTGCCCTCAAATTATTAAATATCAGAACTGTTAGAATGCCTAGGGCAAATAAAACATACACCAACAACCTTCCACTCCCAAACATCTTAGATTACCTTCAAAGTTTGCTCTCTAAAAGTTCATCCACTACAGCCTCCAACCATTTCAAGATCCAGGTTAAGTATAAGTCTCCCTCCTCAATATCTTCTCTCAGTTATAGTACCTGATCTTTAATAAGCTCCACTTGTGTTCTCCTCTTAATCACCCAGTCACACAGCTGCTATAACTCAGTTGCTAATGTCCCTGCATGAAGTAAAATACATTTCCTCCTAATATACTCTTTAAATCTTGCTAACTGGAAAATCATTTGGTACAGACTACAAGTCCATCTTCATAGCTTCACCAGGATGGAAGGTATACAATATTTTACCTTCCTTTCTTCCTTCATGTAAATTTAGAATATAATGAACAAAGTTTTGAAAGTGGAATGCTTGACTTCTTATAGAGTTCTTGTCAGTTTTGAATGGGATTTCCCACCAGAGAGAATTTTCAAATGGGATTTAAAAAAAAATCAATTAGGACTTATGGCAAATGTAGTCCAAAAGCTACAGAAGGTACCAAATTGCCTACCTTTGTTGTAATATTTATATTCCACTCCATATCCCAGAGCCTAAGCTAGTGAATAGGTAAAAGCTATTCTGAGTGTTTTGCTGAGTTGCACAACTATATGAATTTTTCTAAAACCATTCATTTTACAGGTGGTTGTTTAAAACAGCTGTGACTGCTGCAGTATTAAGGAATGTATATTTTAAATCCTCTTACAGGTAAAGGGCAGAACTACAAAACCTACTCTTTGAATTACATTTGGCCATCCAGACTGGGAGATACTAGTAACTATAGTCCAAAAAGTAAATTTTGCAAGCTCTGGTTGAGGCTGACAGATGCTAATCAGTTTCAAAGTCCATATTGTGGCAACACCTTTGTTAGGCATTTTATCTTTATTATTACATTTTAAGCTGTTTTGGGGATGAGAAAAAGACAGAATAATAATGATGTTAACCAAAAAGGTGCAAAAAATTCAATGCATAGAAATTCACAAATATGAGAGCATGATCTTCAGTTATGGTATGCATGGAGAGAGCACATTGCCCATTCATATTTCTGCATTCCAGGGTGCTTGTAAACCACAGAGCTGTACACGTAATACTGCATAAGAACAATATTGCTGAGGTAGACCAGTAGACCAAATAGTCATCTGGCATCATCCTTAAAATAACGGATAACCAGTTGTGTCTACTTAATATGTAACAGCTGGCCCTCCTGACATTCTTGAACTCCAAGTCCTGCAACTTTAGTTGGTGACGAGAATATCATTAGTAACCCCAACATATTTTTTTAATAAGAGAGAAAGTCAGCAAATTATTTTACTCAAAAGTAAGACCATCTGAACTGAATGAAGCTTTTTGCCAGGTAAGTGGATATTGACCTGCAGCCTTAGCCTGAAAATTTATACACATTTGTAAAGTCAAAGGCTTTCATGGCTGGCATCCATAGTTTTTGTGGGTTTTTTGGGCTATGTGGCCATGTTTTAGCAGAGTTTCTTTCTGACGTTTCGCCAGCATCTGTGGCTGGCATCTGGCGAAACATCAGAAAGAAACTCTGCTAGAACATGGCCACATAGCCCAAAAAACCCACAAAAAAGATACACATTTGCCTGGAAGCAAGTTTCATTGAATGCAATGAGGACTTCTCTTGTGTAAACATGCATAACAGCACACTGTTAGCAATACACTTGCCAGTAAAGTAAAGCAAGTAAAAAAGTAATTCCATTAAAAATTGTAATGGAACAATTCACTGAAAGGTTCTGGGGTCAGGAGGAAGACATTTAGCAGCATGCTAGTTTTCATGGGAAACTCCTCATATCCAGGAAGTTCGACTTTAGAATAAACTGCTCAAACTGAAATCTTGATGCTCTCCCAGTTTTTGCAGCCAACACATTTAGACCAATATAACAAGATAACTTCCAAATGAAAGCAAAATCTTAACACGTTGCTGTGGTTAAAGGAAGTTTCCCACAACAGTGTCATGATAAGTGAGTGGCCAAATGTCGAAGGCTTCAATAAGGCATTCCATAGGTTTGATTATAGTTCACCCTTGGCCCACTTCCGAAAATGAACAGAGAGGAGGCGGGTATTTTCTGCATGCTACAGTTCCAAGACCTTTTGCTCTTCAGCTGGAGCTCTTGGCAGTAATGCTGCTGCTAGCTTAGTGTCAAAGGAAAAGGGAGCTTATCTGGTTGCAGTTCAGGGAAGAGCACAAGGCCAGACAGGAGGACTCAGGATCCTGCTAGTCTGCCTCCAGTTCTTTCCCTTCCTCTGTTGCTAACCCAACAACAGTGATTTCACATCAAATGATCATCACTGAGCATAAATAAATGCAACCTCTCAGTTTTGCAGTTTTTTGTTTCTAGCCACATAGTTAGTCCAGACACTTTGCAAACATGGAGGGGCTCTGAAATAATGGTGTTCTATGCCTTAGTTTTTCCACGGCTTTATACAGCAATGTACTTGATATCATAGTTAATCCTGACCTAAGCTCAGAGGTCCGCTGCTATCATCTACAAAGTATACCTTCCTTAGCCTTTTGGAATTATTTCAATCCTACTTTTCACTAACTAGCACTTAAGGAGGTTCAAATGAAGGTTTCCAACCCCCCCCCCCCGCCCCTGGAATGTGGCTTTGAAGAGCGGAAAGGGGCCAAAGCGAGGAGCGGGGACGTAACCTCGTGGGGGGGGGGGGGGGAGAGAAGACATCATCTTCCTGAATAATCAGCAACTTGTTGAAATTTGGGAAAGCAAGGTCAGTTTTTATTTTTCTTCAACAGGGGATGAGTGTTGCCTGGATACCTCTTCTTTCTGTTCTCCTCTGGGCTGTAAAACAGCTGTGGCAGTGAGCACCAACTCTTTAAACCTGCCAGGGGCTGGGTCAACATTATGGAAGGAAATGTAGGGGCAGCCATGTTCGTCATAAAAGGAAAAAAGAGACAAGACCCCAAATCCTTCCATTGGTAGGTGGTGTACCTAGTATACTTGATACCTGGTGTGGATTATTTTCTTCCTCTTCTCTTCAACAGCCTTTTCCAGGACTGTCAGAGTTGCTGGTCAGGTGGCAAAGGAAGGAGACTTGCTTTACTGCCTGGCCAGCAGTCACCAGGTGCAGAAGGCAGACCCTTCCTCAGACTCGGATCACCTTAGGGTCACCATGAGTAGGAACAACTTGAAGGCACACAACAACAACAACAACAACAACAAAGACCTGGTTACTGTCCGGGAAAGCAGCCAAAGGGCTGATAAGACAGCTAGTTTTCAAACAAACAACCCCCTCCCAGCACAGCAAAGTCAGTGTAAGCTACACAGTCCTGGAGAGTTACAGTAGCTTTACCAAAAGGGTTTACCAGAAGAATTGTCAGACGGTCCGAGGTTCAGGGTAACAGATAGGCAGGTAGATAAAGCAGTCTAAGGTCAAGTTTCCGGGTAGTCAAGACAAGAAGCCAAGGAGCCAGAGACAGAGTCTTTCCTCTAAAAGAGTCAGATATCCACTGGCAAAGAACCACACATGCTCCAGGTGCTTAAGAAGGCAAGGAGCTGCCTTCAGCTGTGCCTGATTACGAAGACGCTTCTGATACAGCCTCCGAGATCTTCGAAGGCCCTCTCTTTCTGCTCGACGCTCATTGAAGGTAGGCACAGTGCCCAGATCCTCCTCCATGTCCACAGCCTCGGCACCAGGCAACCATGACTGCTGAACCTCTGGAGGGGCCATAGACTCTGCTCCAGCAGAACTAGGGCCAGCCTCTGGCTCCTCCATTACAGGTTCAAGCCCCTGGGGCTCTGGCTCCT
Source organism: Sceloporus undulatus (assembly GCF_019175285.1). Lineage (NCBI taxonomy): Eukaryota > Metazoa > Chordata > Lepidosauria > Squamata > Phrynosomatidae > Sceloporus > Sceloporus undulatus. Next base: position 115,992,336 of record NC_056523.1, on the reverse strand, counting down.
CCATTATAGGTTCAGATCCCAGAGGCTCTAGCTCATCCTCTGAGTCCTCCAAGCCATCTTCCAGGCTGGGCATGACAGTTACTTGCATAATGATTGCAACCCACTTTTGCAAACACATTGCTGAATGAACTTCAGTGAAATTCATTTGAATTTTTTAGCTTTGTTTTTGTTCACCTCAGTGGCCTAGGATTAAGTAGACAATGAGAACACAATTGTGCTGTCAACATGTTTGACACGACTCAAGTTGTTAAAGAGTTTCCAGAAAAGCAGGACTTACTGGAGACATAAACTGTTCTAAGAGGGGAAAGCACTGCTGTCCAGCTGGAGAAACAAAGTCTGGCTTACATTTGGGTGCAACCAGTGATCTCCATACTCCCTCTGCTGGCTCATTTAGTTATCATGTTCCCATATTTTATTTTACTCTTGATTTAAGTTATGTTTTATATTTCTCTGCTGTGTGTTTGCATGTGTGCATGCTCCTGCCTTGCAGTAAACAGACTCAGATGCTTTTCTCTTCCTTGAGTTCTGAACCGCTTCTTTTTTGTGGCCTTTAAGCTCCTATTGCTGGGCCTCAGCACCTACCTAGAACCTAAATGCACCCATACCTTTTCAGTTATGTCCTGGATCTTTGAGTATTCTCAGCCATTATGAATATAACTCCTTGAGTTACTGTGGCTTGTTACAGACAGCCAAAATAAAGCTGCTTCAAGTCACAGTGGAGGTATGGTGTTTCAATGATGTATGCGTCCTAAGAGTCCAGAAGCCACACCAAAGCCATGCTCCAGTCCTTAGGGCTGGAGCGTGGCTTTTTTGTGACCTCTGGACTCTTAGGATGCATGCATCATTGAAACACCGTACCTCCACTGTGACTCGAAGCAGCTTTATTTTGGCTGTCTGTAACAGGCCTGTGTTTCCCCATTCTGTAGCAACTGTGTTATATAGTTACTTGCTTTAATTCACTTATGAAATTGCCATAATATTTGACCTTCTTTAATTTGATAATTGTGCATATTTTGATCTATCTATGCTCCATAATACCCATCCCATGAAATAGTTCTATGGGAGTGTGGGAACTTTTATATACTCTTCAGTCTGAAGAAACTTGCCAAGAAAACCCTATGATAGGGTCACCTTAGGGTCGCA
>NC_056523.1:115841893-115991183 GCF_019175285.1 Sceloporus undulatus | reverse complement strand
AATAATAATAATAATAATAATAATAATAATAATAATAATAATAATAATAATAATAGAACAAGCCCAGGATTTCCTCTGCCCCATCTTGGATTCTCCCCTTTTCACTTGCTGCCCCTCACTCCTGGAACCTTCTTCCCCCGCGAGCAAGAGCCATCACTTCCTTAACCAGCTTCAAAACAGAGCTGAAGACCATCCTGTTCAGAGAAGCGTTCCCAGGCATTGCATAATTGTCACTTGCTATTTGATGTTCTTTTGTTGTCTGTTTTATTGAATCATTTCCTGTATTGCTATGTATTGTATATGTATTATCTTACTAGACAGGCCCCTTCCCCACCACCACTCCCTTCTCCTTCTGTGTCGTGTCTTTTTAGATTGTAAGCCTGAGGGCAGGGAACCGTCCAATTAATAAAATTGTATGTACAGCGCTGTGTAAATTTACAACGCTTTATAAATAAAGGTTAATAATAATAATAATAATAATAATAATAATAATAATAATTCATTGGTCTTATCTCCTGTGTGATTTCTCTTTTCTTCTTTGTTTGGGTTAGTTAGTTGAATATAGTCAGAAGTGGAATGTATTGTATATTATTATGTTATACATAAGTTCGTAGTCTCCCATAAATTTATAATTATCAGATTTTGGTATTGTTATTTTTCTGTAGTCATATTGATAGGCTGATCAAACAACACAGAAACCAGTTTTTCAGCTGGCACAAATTGTTAACAGCACAGTGAGAAATTTTTTTAAAAAATTACAGGAAAAGTCTGAATGGTGTATAGGTTTCATATTAACCAGGAACTGGAACACAGTTAGTGACATTTTTCATTTTGTTTGTTTTTTGGCCTATTAGCAGATTTTTTTTTTTTGTGAAGTCGAAGGCTTTCATGGTCGGCATCCATAGTTTTTTGTGGGTTTTTCAGGCTATGTGGCCATGTTCTAGAAGGGTTTCTTCCTGATGTTTCACCAGCATCTGTGGCTGACATCTTCAGAGAATGCATTCTCTGAAGATGCCAGCCACAGATGCTGGTGAAACGTCAGGAAGAAACTCTTCTGGAACATGGCCGCATAGCCCAAAAAACCCACAAAAAATTATATTCTTTTGTATTCACTTTAAGAAGTATGAGATTTCTGCCATAAAAGTTCATATTTTCCTGTCCTTTTCCTAGACCATGAAGGGGTCCTCATATTTCTTAAAACTGTGCTTCTGAGCTATGTTTCCCCCTGTCGTATTTTTGATTTTCCATTTTGTTTTAAGAGCTCTTGTCCAACCTCACAGGCATTTCCTGGGGCCCATTCCCACTATGATTTATGTAGTTTTGCTGATTGCTTTATTTGTGCCTTGTTCCCATTTGAAATGGTTTCAGCCTTCTCACTTTGATGCAAGACGAATGCAAAAAAATCGCTCTTTCCTGACATTAGTTTTTTTGGTGGCTCTTTTGAAAAGAAGTGATTAGCAAGCATGTTCAGCAAATAGGAATGATGGACCTGAATCACATCAAACTAGAAAGGAGGGATTACTGGGGCAGTGGGTTGGTACAGGGGTATATCCTATCCCTCACCAGTTTTGGGGGGGAATTTGCCATTTCCCCCCTCTCCTTTCCCAGGACCCACCCTACATTCCAACCTTCAGCCCAGGAGGAATACCAAAACGTCTTCCATTCTGGAGACCAGGGTTTGAATCCCCACTGAGCCATGAAAGCCCATTGGGTGGTCTTGGGCAATCATAACCCAGCCTTGTCTTCAAAGGGGGGGGGGAGCTGGGCACTTTTGCCAGGGAAGGGCTGCTGAAGTGGGCCGCTGATTCACAGATTCCCCCTTCCCTTCAGGAATCCTGGCCACCACCTCCTCTGGGCCTCCAATTTCTCAGCCTCAGAGGATGGCTATGGCAATGCCAGAGCCTCCTCTGAAGAAACTGGCCAAGAAAACTCCCTCAGCTTCCTCTCCACTGGGGATGTTGGGCATGGCCCCCTGTCCTATCCTGGAGCCCCGAACTGCCTGCTCACTGTGTCTTGGTCGCCGCTGGAGGCTTGGTCCCCCTAAGAGGCAACTGCTGATTTTCCCCAGGCCAGAGAGCCACTCCTGAAGGTGCCACAGGAGGAGGAGGAGGAGGAGGAGGAGGAGGAGGAGGAGGAAGGGTGATCTCCTGGCTAGGCTCCCCCACAGTGGGTAGGTGGGTGTGGGGAGCCCCAAAATCTCTGGGTAGTGGTGTGGGTGGCATAATCCCAGGAGGATGCCTGGGGAGGTGGAGAAAGACAAGAGGCAGAAAGATTTGAATCCCCACTGAGCCATGCAAACCACTGGGTGACCTTGGGCAAGTTCCACTCTCTCAGCCTCAGAGGATGGCAATGGCAAAACCTCCTCTGAGGAAACTGGCCAAGTTTTAATTACGCTCAATTTTGAATTTCCCTTTTGCTACTGCAACCATACACTGAGGTGATATTTTCACAGAGAAGTTAATCATGGTCCACATATTCCTTGGTCAGTAAATGTCACAACCCACCACTGTAGAGGTAGTGGTGGAGGAGGATTTTGGATGTTACCACTTACTCTTGTCCTCCACCCCTCAAATTTCATTTATCATCTTAAATATAATTCTTTCAATTAAGAAAGATTTCAAATCTCTTACCATCTATTTTTGCTCTGACCACACTAAATAATTTATAATTTATATATAATTATATGTAATTATATAATTATAATTCATCAGCAAAGTTGACCATCTCACTTTGTAAACATAATTCCAGGTTTGGGATCAGGAGATTTTCTACTCCTTAAGCTTGACAGATATTAAAAAAATAGCAATTTGTTTTGAGGGCATTATGTGTGCATGGCTACTTCTCATATCTCCATAGTTTTTGGTCTAAACTGTGAAGTGGAGGGGATGGCATGTTAGAATATCTTACAGACATCTTTGCATTCACTTAACGGAGTTTTCCATATTTTTTCACCTTTGGTTGATATATTAATTGTGTTTATTTTTATTGATAAGTTTTATAATATTTTGCTTAATTTCATGGCAGTCAGATTGTTAGCTGCCTCAGATGATGATAATGAAAATTTTGAATGCAGAGTATACCGCTTTGCTTTGTCAAAACACACCTAAACCCAGGCAAAATCAATAATGACTTCCCTTAATTTTGCAATTTGCCCCCACTACAAATATGATTCTAGGGCTTCTTATCCTTCCATAGATGTCTGATTGACCAACGTGAGGAACAGGATGCTGGGATAGATACATCTGAACTTGCAGAGATATTACAATTTTACTATGGCTTCAAAATACTTTTGCTGGAGACCTTGCAGTAAGCAGTTCTAAGATAGGTGAATCAACTGTTTGATTCAAGCTAGGACTGTTGGGTCAGAGTGACCAGATGTCATCACCACAGAGGACAAGGTACTGCAAAATGTACGACATTCAAGAAAAATATAGGACATTACAAAATAAAAGCTAAAAACACTGATATAAGTATAAATTCATGCTTATGTCCAAAACACACTGCAAAAATAATCCAGTTTGAGACCACTTTACCTGCCTTGGCTCAGTGCTAGAGTATCCTGGGAACTGTAGCTTATTGTGACACAACAGATCTCTGACAGAGAAAGCTAAATGTCACACAAAACTACAGTTCCCAGAATTCCCTAGCACTGGGCCAGGGCAGTTAATGCGGTCTCAAACTGGATTATTTCTGCAGTCTGGTTTGGAACTTATGCTCAGAATGAAAGACATTTTGAAATTTGTCCTGAACAGAAGGTTGAAATGTAGGAGACGTCCGGGTAAAGGAGTCTGGTCACCCTGAACTAGGTTTGTACATATATGTTAACATGGACCAGATCTTGTAGCAAATATTGCTGTCCAGACTTGAGGTCAGTTTGTTAATAGGAACAAGGAACTGGTCTGGACTGTTTCTTTAAAACCCCAATATACATTGTCTAGTAGCAGTAGTAATAAATATACTAGATTAACAATGTGTCTTCCACTTCTACTTGTATTTAGAGAGACAGATATCTCTTTGGAATCTATTGACAAGCAATATATCAAATAAAGAGCTGTGAAAGACTCTCCAGAAGGGAGAGGAAGCATATTTTTAAACAATCTCTGCTCTGCTTCCTACTCCTTGACTCACCCCTTCAATCCTAAGTAGCTTCAGAAATAGGGGCCATCTCCTGGGGCTTTCCAGGCCTCTCTAAAGGGTGGCTGCTCCCCTTCAGGCAAGAAGCAGCCATGGGCACACTTAGTGCCTGCCTTTTCCCAGGCTATTTCCCAGAGATATATGTAATCCTTACATTGACCTCCTTTGATGGTGGTGGTGAGTCATTTTTATCACCTAAGAGTTTTGTACAATGGAAATAGGAACTCCCTTCCATTCGAACAGTCTCTTTTCCCCTGCTTCCAGTGCCTTCCCCTTTTTTGACCAGTTGGTCCAGCCACAGGTTACAAATAAATACTGAAATTCCATGGTATTGATGAAGGAACTGGAAATGAATAAGTGGATCTTGTGCATCCTGAAGTCTATCTATATTTGCAGTAGTCAGCACAACTACATCATTATTATTATTATTATTAACCTTTATTTATGAAGCGCTGTAAATTTACACAGCGCTGTACATGCAATCTTTTTAGTTAGACGGTTCCCTGCCCTCAGGCTTACAATCTAAAAAGACATGACACAGAAGGAGAAGGGAGTGGTGGAGGGAAAGGGTAAGAGGTCCAGCAGTTCCTCTCAACCTCCGAGGTCTGGACCAAGGCAGATGGACTGGAGGGAGGGCAAGGCTTCATAATGGATGGTTAATCATTATCCAGAGAAAATACATAATCACAAGTAGGATAATACATATACAGTACATAGGAATACAGGAAATGGATCGATAAACAGCCAACAACAGAACATCAGATAGTAAGCGACAATTATGCGATGCCTGGGAAAGCTTCTCTGAATAGGATGGTTATCAGCTCCGTTTTGAAGCTGGTTAAAGAAGTGATGGCTCTTGCTTGTGGAGGAAGAAGGTTCCAGGAGTGAGGGGCAGCAAGTGAAAAGGGGCGAATCCGGGATGGGGCAGAGGAAATCCTGGGCTGAGACAGGAACCCTTGACTACCAGAACGGAGGGCCCTGGTGGGAAGGTGAAGAGAAAGAAGGTCTGATAAGTAAGGAGGGGCCAGTCCATGGAGGGCTTTGAATGTCGACAGCAGGAGCTTATACTGAATGCGGAAAGGGAGAGGGAGCCAGTGAAGGGATGCCAACACAGGAGAAATGTGGTCAGAGCGGTGGGTGGAAGTGATAATGCGTGCAGCTGAATGCTGGACAGAGATTAAAGGACGGAGGTGAGAAAGAGGAAGCCCAGCCAGGAGGACATTACAGTAATCAAGTCGTGAGATCACTAGGGCATGGACCAGGATCTTGGCAGTAGAGGCGGAGAGATATGGTCGGATTTTGGCAATATTGTACAAAAAGAATCGACAAGCCTTGGCTGTGGTCTGGATCTGAGGGATACACGACAGAGAAGAGTCAAAGATAAAGCCAAGACTGCGGGCTTGCTGGACTGGTTGAATGGAAATGTTGTCCACAGAGACAGAAAAGGAGTGTTGAAGGTTGGGCTTAGGAGGAAAGACAAGGAGCTCCGTCTTGGACATGTTGAGCTTCAAACGCCGATGGCGCAGGTAGAATTTTCTACCAGGAAAGTGTAAAAATAGTTGACATCCATTTTTTATCTCTCAACAATATTGGATGATTGCGAGACTTTACAAGTAATATTTTGTGTACTCAAGACAAATTGGTTGGGCTTTTGAGAGTTGGTTCTGTGACAGGCATAGATTATAGTAATACTATGTATTATTTTCTATGTTAGGAAAAGATCTCTCCAGTGCAAAACTATTATCTGTTCTGCTAGAAGAATCTCAGTATAGTTCCCTCTGACAGACTTCAATCTCCCAGTCTTAATGACACATAAACCCCTGTTGGAACATTCACTGTGTGAAGAGAAGGGCAAGGCTAATCAGTCTAAACCAGGGGTAGGCAACCTTTTTGAGCCGGGGGCCTGGTTGCTGTCCCTCAGACAACTGGGGGGGCCGAAGCCAAAAAATAAATAATTATTTTTTTTAAAAAAAATTGAAATCAATAAACCGGGACAGATGTAGGACAAAATATTCAAATGGAGGACACTTTTTTAAAAAATGGAGAACACGCAAAAAAAATGCTGATTTTTAAAAAAATGTTAATATAAATGCATGTTTCTGAGGCTTCTATAGACAATTCCCCCCTTGCCTGCTGCTTGCCCCCCCCCTTGCCCGCCTCCTCCTGATAGGCCAAAGGCCCCATGCCCTCACGCGAGAGGCCAAATGCTCCGGCAGCAATTGGTGGCAGGACCGGGCTGGGGCCGGTCCCAAGGCCTTGCTGGGCCGCATCCGGCCTACGGGCCGTAGGTTGCCTACCCCGGTCTAAACCCTCCCAGTCTACCAGTATAGACTAGGACCTCCTCTTTAGACCCCTGTCACCCCAAAGCTGTTATTATTATTATTATTATCATCATCATTATTATTATTATTGGAGATTTTTCACACTGGGTAAAAATTGTTACAAAATAGTATTATTACTGTCATTCTAAAGCATTGGGGAGGAAGATTTTCACATGATGTTGTCACTATATTGTTCCTTTAATGTCCCAAAGTGTCGTGGAATCGTCATAACAGATAGGCGATTCCAAATCGTTTATAACTTGGGAGAAACGATTAATTTGCGCATTTCAAAAAAGGTCTGAATAGCCAGGACAATTCCATCATGATTCGCCCATCCATCTGGGTATTCTCCCAGAGAATTGCTTCCTGTATCACATCACTGTACTCAGTAGTTCTTCTGGTCCTGCTGTGAAAGTTTTCATTTATGATTGGTATAAACAAGCCCTTATTTGTGCTACAGGTTATAAACACACTTCTTTGGAAATAATAATAATAATAATAATAATAATAATAATAATAATAATAATAATAATAATATATTTTGAGACCAGATTAACTGTCATAGCTCAGTGCTAGGAAATCCTGGCAATGGTAATAATAATAGTAATAGTAATAATAATAATAGTGATAGTTTTTATTTATATCTTCCCGCCTCTCCCAACAGATCGAGGCGGAGTCACAACAGAATTAAAAGCAGGAGGATATGTATGGCAGAAGAGCTCTGTCTTTACCACCTTCTTGAAAATATCCAAGGATGTAACGAGGCGAGTCTCTTCTGGGAGTCCATTCCATAGTCTAGGAGCAGCTATACTGAAAGCTTTTTGGGAAGTGGAAACATGTTTGGATGGTAACACCTCTAACAGGTTCTTCCCACTTTTTCTAAGAGTGCGAGGCGGATTATATGGGGAGATGCGTTCCCGTAAGTAACCGAGGCCCAAGCCATGTAGGGCTTTAAAGGTAATAACCAACACCTTGTACTGTGCCCAGAAGCTAATTGGGAGCCAGTGTAGATCTTTTAAGATAGGTGTTATATGGTCAAATCTTGAAGAGTTAGTGACCAACCTGGCTGCCGCATTTTGCACTAGTTGAAGATTCCAAACTTGATACAAGGGTAGCCCCATGTAGAGCACATTACAGAAATCAAGAGGAAAGATTTCCAGAGCATGTACTACAGCTTCAAGGTCCTTTCGGTTGAAGTAGGGTCGCAGTTGGCATATCAACTGAAGTTGGTACCAAGCACTTCTGGCCGTTGCATCTATTTGAGATGACAAATGTAGAGATGGATCCAGAAGTACTCTCAAACTGCGAACTTCATCCTTCAGGGGAAGTGTAACACCGCCTAGGAGTGGTGGACAAATTTTCTTCCCCAGACCTAAGGAACCTATGGCAAGTACCTCCCTTTTCTCTGGATTCAGCCTGAGTTTGTTTTTCCTCATCCAGCCCATTACTGACTCAAGGCAGGAGTTCAGCGGGGAGATGCCATTCTTAGTCACTGTAGCAGTCGGAGACATGGAGAAACATATTTGGGTATCATCAGTGTACTGATAACCCTGTGCCCCATGACTCCGGATGATCTCTCCCAACGGTTTCACGTAAATGTTAAATAGCATGGGGGACACAATGGCACCTTGAGGAACGCCAGATGTTAGCTCTTTCCTAGAAGAACAACTGTCCCCCAGCCTCACCATCTGGGACCTACCTGAGAGGTAGGATCGGAGCCACTGGAGCTCAGTGTCCCCTATACCCAAATCCCTCAGGCGTTCCAGAAGGATACCATGGTCAATGGTATCGAAAGCCGCTGAGATGTCAAAGAGCACCAACAGTGTTATACTTCCCCTGTCTGTGCCCAGACGGAGGTCATCGATTAAGGTGACCATGGCTGTCTCCACTCCATATCCCGCCCTGAAGCCAAAATGGGTCCAGATAATCAGTTTCATCCAAGACATCCTGGAGTTGGAAGGCCACAGCTCTCTCAATCACCTTGTCCAAGAACTATAGGTCTATAGTTGTTTCTCTCCAGGTGATCTAGAGAGGGCTTTTTAAAGAATGGCTTACCCACTGCCAGTTTTAACTGTGATGGAAATTTGCCCTCCCTAAAGGATGCATTGATTATAGATTGCAATAATGTGATCATAGCATTCCCTCCCTGGACGGTCAGCCACGATGGGCAAGGATCGAGAGCGCACGTCGTCTTCCTTATGCTTCCAAGGAGCTTGTCCACTTCATCGATACTTACAAACTCAAGGTGATCCAGTCTAATATGACCCACGGAGTCTCTGCACACCTCTCCTGCATATCTGTGGTAAAGCTGGGATCAAGATAAGCCCTTATCCGGGAGATTTTATCTGCAAAAAAGTCATTAAAAGCATCACGGCAGGCTTTAGTTAGTTGAAGCAAAGGGTTCAGGGTGGGAGGCGGTTGCGTCAGCTCTCTAACCATCCTGAACAGGTCTGCTGGACGGGACTCTGCAGATGCGATACATGCAGCATAGGAGAAATTCTCTGTACTAAAGACCACATCGAGTGTATTACCAGCACAATGTGTTGGACCCGAAACTAATTGGGACAGGCCCATGGCTGTCATGGAAGCCATGAACTCCCGAGCTGCACCTAATAGATCTGTTGAGCCGGCTTCGAAGGGGATATTGAGATCCCCCAAAACAAGAAGTCTGGGAGACTCCAGCACCAGCTCCAAGACCAGCAGTGTCAGCTCGGTCAGGGAGTCTGTTAGGCTACGGGACGGACGGTAGACCAACAGGATCCCCAGGCTGTCCCTAGCCTTCAGGGTCAGTAGATACATTCAATGTGGCTTGTTTTCTGGACAGGATTTCTAGTCAGGGTGTGAATGTCTTTATGGACTAAGGCAATCCCCCACCCTTCGCCTACTTCCCCTAACCTGCTCCTTAACAGTGTAGCCGGTAGTTCATTATGGCACCAGCACTCTCTGGCAGAGGAGGACAAATGTCTCACAAACACAACAGTTCCCAGAATTCCTTAGCACTGACCCAGGGCAAGTTAAGTGGTCTCAAACTGTATTATTTCTGCAGCATGTTTTGGACTACAGATGTTTTTTTCATAAATTAAAAAAAGTGGTTACTTTGTAATTTACTTCAGAAATACATATGTATAAATATATATACAAATACACATGCACATGTGTATTCATGTGTGCATATATATGTGCACACACATGCATATATACAGACACACATATGTATATACACACATACATATGAGTGGATGGATGGATAGATAGATAGATAGATAGATAGATAGATAGATAGATTGCTTCTCTCTCTTTTGCTCCGATTCTCAAAGCCTTGGATCCCTATCCCAAATCCACTCCCTTTAAACCCACTTGATTCTCTCTCTCTTATCCAATTCTTCAACACACACACACACACACACACATTATACAGAGACATATAGGTATATATATATTTATATACACATACAGACACATATTTATATGTGTGTATATGCACAGACATACATGCATATACACACAAATGTATATACACACAAACATATGTGTGTATATAAATATATATACACACATACATACATACACACACACACATATATGTGTATATATGCACACACACACATGCATATATACACATATGTATATACACACATACATATGTTTATATATATACATTCACACACACACACATATATATACACATATACACACATTTACATATATATTTATATATGTATATATGGACACATACATGCATATACATACACACAAATGTATACACACACACTTATGTGTTTGCATATATATACACACAAACACACATATATTTATATTTACATATACACACATATAGGTATATATATTTTTATACATATACACACACAAATGTATATACACACATACATACGTGTGTGTGTATATGCACACACACATATATACATACAGTATATATACATATATACACACACATATATAGGTATATATATCTTTATACATATGTGCACACACACACACATATATATTTATATATTTTATGGGATAGGGATCCAAGTCTTTGAGAATCAGAGCAAAAGAAAGAGAATCAAGTGGTTTTAAACGGAGCGCTTGCTAGTCCTCTGAGCAGGTGTGGGATTTTGCCAGCATGATGAAGAAACGCTAAGGAATGGCAACGTGTGAAAAATGAATCATCTATTTTACATTCCTGAATCACTGCTGAAACATTACTGTGTCCAGTGTATGAAAGTAAGTGTTTTGAAATCGTTTTGTAATCATTTATTGTTGAATTCTGATGTATCAACGTTTTAGGAACATTAACCGCCCTGTATGAAAATCTTCATTATTATTAATATAAAGACATCTAGTCATCGATCTGGAAAGGAGCCATTTTTATATAAACAAAAATTACAAATGATTACTGCTGGCTGTTGTTCAGTGGTAGTTTTTGTTCTTGTATGCCTTCAAGACATTTCCGACTTACAGCGACCCTAATGAACACTATAATGGGGTTTTCTTGGCAAGTTTCTTCAGAGGGGGTTTGCTATTGTCTCTGGGGCTGAGACAGTGTGACTTGCCCAAGGTCATCAAGTGGATTTACATGGCTGAACTGGCATTCAGACCATGAAATCCAGAGTCCTTGTCCAATGCTGAAACCACTACACCACACTGACTCAGTAGTCATCATCACCATTGTCAAAATGAACTTGGTGACTATAACATGCTGGCATGTTCCATCTCAGAACTCCCAAGATGTAGAAATCTTGTATGCTCAAGAGGCATAAAATTAATACAGGTTGAACATCCCTTGTCGCAGCAAGGAGACACAGAGATGAGAGTGGGGTTCACAAGCCTCCTCACCAGCCTTCCTTTTTCAGCCAGATTTCTGCCTGGGCTTTTTATTGTCATCTTGCTTACATTAGTCCACTGTTTGTCTTACAATCATTTGCTAGGTTTCGTGCCCTTTTTGCAGTGGAAGCAGGATGTGAAGACCGGCTAAGTCAGCATGGACTTATCTATCTGATTATGGATAAAGCATTGTCATCTCAAGAGAGAGTCACATTCCTATGGTTTGCCAGCAGAACTGTCACATCTCAATCTTGATGAGCATTGCTATCCTGAGGGAAGGTCACGACCCCATGGTTTTGCCAATGGGGTTGCCACAATCCCTTATCCATAATAAGTGTTTTTGATTTTGAAGTTTATCAGAAATCAAGATGAAATGAAATAAGACATACCTGCAGTCTCAAATAAAAGGCAAGAGTTACTTTCCATAGAAGAAAGTTTGGGTCTCTAAATAGGCTGAGGTTCAAATGACAATACCTATGATGTAGCTTCAAAGACATTTGGAAATGAGACTTCAAAATGTTGTCCCCCCCCCCCCCCCAGCTTTACAGATCCCTTCTGCTAGTATTTAAAACTATCACCATTTTAGCAATGACTTCATCTAGGTCTGGATTGCTTTAGCATAATTCTTTTTAAGTTTCCTGAACCTCCCTAAAAGAATGTTGATGGTGTATGAAGTTATACTTATATTTTTATTACAACTCCCCTCTCTTTCCATAGAATTATGAAGCAGTCCTCATAGTTAATGTAACAAGAGCATTTAGAATAAAAGGCATAATGAACAAAGAAATCAGATTTAAAATTTTATCAGGTTTAAAAGACTCAGGACTCTAATCCCATAGCTGTATACCTGGCTCTATGTCCAGTTTAACTCTGTGGACATTACTTTTGAGTAGATGTGTAAAGGACTGTTCCAAAATCAAGTTCTAAAATTGTAAAATTCAAGTCCTCACTGGAACTTAACTTCTGAGAAACTATGCCTAGGATTGTTTAGTACTGCAATGATAGGCTTGCAGCCAATGTAACATATGGAAAGCCATCAAGTGTCACTTTCCTGATATGCAGGATGAGACGACTGTAAAGACATCAGTCTAATGTTTGTATTAGCTTCAGTGTTGTGCCAGTCTGGAATGTAAAGCTGTTAAGACTGCTTTCAGGTTTTGTCTCTCTTCCCATGTGATTCAGATTGGTATTTCCAGATCGTAATGATTTGTATTGATCATTCCATGATTTGTATTGTCTACCCTTTGGTCATAAAAAACATAGTTTCATTCCTTTTCCACTAAAACACGATGTGAGTAGTGTAGCCATTAAGAAACTACCATGCTGTTGTTGTTCAAATGCATTTACAGTCGCCTCTCCTTTTTCACGGGGGATCCATTCCAGACGCCATAAAAATGAAAACTGCCAATATTCAAGCCCCATTGTCTTGAATGGCGGTGATTGTAGTTTGGTCCATTCTGGGCACCTGAGACTTTAACTGCATTTATTTCCCAAGCATATGGACCATAAATGAAGCCTACCTAAGATAGGCTAAGCATTCCAGAAGCCTTTTAGCAATCAGAATTGCTTCTGAGCAAACATATACCAGCCTAATGTTTAAACACTTTCTTCCTAAATCTGGCATAACTGATTTTCAAAAAGGAGTTTGCAAAGATTCTCTATCTCTTTCTCCCCACTTCTTGTCTATGCATGTGTGTGTTACTTTACAGCAGGACTAGCAAAACAACACATAAGGTGGCTGATGGTGTTGTGCCATATGAAATATACTTGTTGTTGTTGCATGTCTTCAAGTCATTTTTGTTGTTGTTGTTGTTGTTGTTGTTGTTAGTTGCCTTCAAGTCAATCTCAATTCATGGTGACCCCGGGAATGGGATGTTTCCAAGCCCAACTATCCTCCACCTTCCTGCGCAGGTCCTGTAGGCTCAGGCCATGGTCTCCCTGACTCCATCTGGCATGTGGTCTTCCTTTCTTTCTACTTCCCTCCACCTTACCCAGCATCATTGTCTTTTTTAATTATGTGGCTGAAGTACGACAGCCTCAGTTTAATCATCTTGGTTTCCAAGGAGAGTTCTGGCTTGAGCTGTTCTTGGATTTTGGAACGCAATGGGTCTGTTTCATGGCCTGTGCGATAAAGTTCCTGGGTAGGCAGAGATTTTTAGTAGTGTAACGAGAATAGTGGAGTGTAGAGGTGTGAATGCTGGATTACACCTCTGGAGAACAAAGTTTGATTTCCTGCTTAGCCATGGAAATCCAAGGGCAAATCACACTCTCTCAGCCCCAGAAAACCCTCTGATAGGGTTGCCTAAGGGTTGCCATAAGCCGGAAACAATTTGAATACACACAATGGGAACAGGTCTTGTGCAGATACTATAGGTTTTCTCTTATAGCCTCACCACTTCTTTTTCATTGACATTCTGTTTTAATTGGGGTGGGTGGTTGCTGCTCTCCTGTTTATGGATTTTTCATAGGCACCTGGATGGTCACTGTGGAAACAGAAATACTAGACTAGATAGGCCTTTGGCTTTCTCCAGCACAGCTCTGATAATCTATTACTGCTATTACCATCACCATCTATCAGTCCATCCATCCAAACCATGAACATTTAGATACAGTATTTCACAGAGAAATGAAAATACAAGAACAAGAACAGGAACCACAAATTAAACTGCAAAAGAGCAGAGTCAGTTTGCCCACTTTTAAAGCAAATTTCCCCTCCATGTTAACTCCTGAAGTAGTGGTTTGTATGAGGAAGAGTCTTTACTGGCACTGAAAAAAGGAGATGACATGGATTCAAAAGTTGTCAGCCTTCTGATAACACAATTTTTTCACATTCGGCCTTCCTGCTCTTTCACTGAAAGTCCTAATAATGATTTCCACTGCATGGCTACTTCTAGCCTGGCTACTGCCAAAACCATTTTTTATTAAGGCTTTGTAATGAAAGTGTCCATTTTTCTGTTCTAGATATTGGTAACAGCAGCAATGCCCAATTACATTGCACAGATTGTGCTCTTTGGAATATGGTGCCAAATATTTGTTCCCAGAATCCTGCAACAGTTGGACAGGAAGCTGGAAAGCCATGTGTGGCTCCAGGAGATGCATTCTCAGCAATCTCTTAGTGATGTCTGTGACACATTTGTGCTGACAGTTTATCAGAGTAACATGCAATTTATGAAATACTTTGAGGGGGATAACTTAAGAAGCTTTTGCTTCCTAAGGACAAGAAGCATGTATGAACCCCAGCTGGATTAGCAGGTAGATTTTCTTCAATACGACAGGGTCATGTCTGCCACTAGACCCAGAAGCTGCAAGATGGATAAAAAGATACAGGACTGGCATTGAGGTCTCCCTTTCTAAGCCGTTGCTGCCACTTCTTACCATCTGCTATCTGAAGCGCATGTTTCACTCTGCCTAACAGTATGGTCCTGACGTTGAGTGTGGCTTCTTTGTAAATGAAGATTGACATGGCTAGCAGGGAGGTTTGATCTCACTGGTTTTCAGTAAAAGTCATACTGAGGCCAATTTCCCATACTATTTTCAGGCCATACACTGGTTCACAAGAAGTCCCATAAACCATTTCAAAATAAGGAAAACCTATCCCTTAGCAATATTTATTGATACTATATAAAGGTGTTCAAATGAAGAATGTGCACAGATAACACCTTTTGCAAATGAAAAAAAAATCCTGAAAATTCACTGGACTGTTCTTTTCAGGTTGCCCATGGAGGTGTCTAGTGTAATTAACTTGCTTTTAATGAACAGATCACTGATCCACCTTTCTTCCACCCATCTTCACCTTTGGCATTCTTATCCCAACTAGCAAATTGAACTTGGGCTAAAATGGGAAAGTGTAGAAGCATTCTGTGGATAGGGAGTGGACAGACAGAACCCATGTCCATGAGTATCACATATATAAAATCTTTGTGTAAAACAGGATTGACACTTTAGCCAGGAGATGGGCAGGTAGTGCCATAGCCAAATAGTAGTGTAGCCAAATAGTGGTGGGTATATCTTGAAAACTGGCTATAGAAAAAAGATCAAAATTTTGATAGATACCAAAAACACCTATCCTGAATAGATTGCTCCAATTGGACAATTGTCCTCCAGTTGGACAATTTGACCGACATAACTGTGAAGTTATAGATTTTATTCATTTCTTGATTAAAATATTTTGGAACAAGGAAGTCCAGATGTGGAGGAATAATACAGGACTAAGGACCTTTCAGTATTTCTACTCAAGAGGATATTGAAAGAGGTAGGCTCCCATTTTTCATAATTACTCTTGAGCCCTGTATGAGCTTGAATTCATTTGGAATATCTGTTAGGACTAGTATCAGAGGGAGAAAAAAACCAGGATGTCACCTGCAGAGGCTGATGAGATGAGTTTTGTTTGTGTACTTCCTTGATATAGGGGTGGGGTGTGTGAGTGGTTGAGCCAGAGGCTCAGTTGCTGTGGGCATTCTTGCCTGCATAATTTAATTGGAAACTAATCTAGTTTATACGGATAAAGGTTTCTGCTACTCTATAAAATTGATTACAATGCTGTGTGGCCTGTCTTGCTTGCCAGCATCCCAATTCCCTGCATCCTTCAGTTCTGGGATATCAAGTGCTTCACAAATTGTAACTGCTTGGGATTTGATGGAGACATACTTCCCCCTCTGCCTCCTCCTTGATGGAACAGTAAGAGTTTTGGAATGGCTTGAAGCCATTTCTGAAGAACAAGATGAATTCCGGGAATGTGAAGCTCTCTTTATCAACAAAGTAAGTCGACAACTTGAAATCTGTAACACCATTACATGGTGGCTACAAGCAAATTTGCAGGTAGAGGGAAGTCTAGAATGCCGTTTAAAATCATTAAATGAAAGGGTACATGGGACACCAATAGTTTCTTGTGGCCATGTTGCTTATACATATGTTTCTGCCTCTTTTTATGTGATTAAACATGTTTATTTTTAGCCATGTGCATTCTTCAAAATCACAAAAGGCATAGCATCAGCATTTCAACCAGATAATTGGACTTTAGAAGAAGCGATTAGGGTTTACATTATGCTTTCCTTTTGTAAACTACTGTTTCATTGCAAAGAGGGACTATATATAAGACATGCATCTCTTGCCTCATTGGTTTATAATAATGAAAAACAGCCATGTTTGGTTCTTGCCTACCACTTATCTGTGTATTGAATCTGTTATTTTTGTCAGAAGGGCGTTTCAGTTTATTTTTTAAAACAAAGTAAATAAATAAAATATGGAGGTATTCAAGATGCCAAACCTATTGTTGGCTATCTCCCTTAAAATCTGTACCAAACCCAGAGTGGAAAACCCATAAAGACATCAGAGGCAGCAGATTCCACAACCATTTTGATAACTATGCTGATGGAAAGCTGTGTGTCTTTTGGGGCAGGTGTTCAAGGTTGACGCCATCTGACATGATTTTCTCAATGTCTGCTGTGATGCGTTTCAATTTAACTCTGTTCACCATCTAGTTCTGCAGTTGGCATCTCCACCCGCAACCCTAGGCTCTATATAGCTTTCCATCATGGTTCACCTTCAAGAGACTGGAAGCTGGCAAAAGCACACTGTGTTGACTCACTAGGGACCACAGACATCTTCTGCATGATAGGCATTTGGCATCTGGTCCCAGTCTAAGGGGATTACATCTGTTTCAAGCATTTCTGGAATGTGCTGAGTCAACTGGAGCTGGTAGAAATGTGCTCAGCAGACAAGGCTGGGGGCGGAGGGGGGAAGGGAGACTTGCAGAGTAAAACAGGACAAGGTACAAGTCATCTGTAACCCAACAATTTACTTAAATTTATTACATCACAATAGGACAATCTAGTAACATACACAAAAATCATACCAATTCACATTGCCAATGTACAATTTTTATAGGGTTAGCATCTTTCTTTATATTAATTTTTTTAAAGTGAGCTATTGCATTCCATTTACAATAGCCAAAACATACTGTCATTTAGGCAGTTCAGAGAGATCTAATTAACACTTTTAAAACTAACTTCATAGATCTTTTGGCACTTAGAAACAAAACAAAACAAAACAAGAAATTAGATTTCATACACCAGTTGAAACAGCACAGTGTGAACCATCTAATGATAGAAAGCAAATAAAGTGTCTTTAAAGTCACCACGTAGTACAAGAATGTATTTACTGTGGCTATTTTTTTCATCTTGGCAATTTTGGAAACATTCTTGGAATTATTTCACAAAACATTTGGCCTTCTCTAATAACATGTATTAAAAGAAGAGAAAGGGCCATATGGAAACTGTATTTTTATTCTTTACTCTGCTACTATCCCAATATAGTATTTTCTTTTCTAATTTTTATTTCTTCTCCTCCTTTTTGGCAGTGTACAGTCTTTAGTAGCATTACATGTCTATGATCTGACTATTCTGACTGGATTACCATTCTTTGCAATAGCTTCTCGGATAACAGATGCCATGAAAAAGAACAAATCATTAGGAAAAAAGAAGCCTGTGCCAAAATCTTATTCACACAAGAGAGTGTTCTTGCATTTGTTTTTGCAAACTTTTGGTCTCTGCAGATTGTGGTACATTTCTACATTATAAATTCCAGCTGCTTCTAGCATCGCATATTGTGCTCAAAATAACATACTCCACTCTCCACAGTGGCCTTTTCTCCAGCGCTAGCTCCTGAACTGTATTATTTCAATCAGGCTTTGGCAAAGTAACTAGTGATTGTTTTATGTTACACTGATTGCAGGCTCCATATACTACTATTTATTCTGAAAGGCGACTATTGTATCAGCCATTTCCCTCCTGCCTGAAATTATCCTGAGAATCCATAAGGAAATCTGAACAAACTATTGTGGCTTTCAGAAGACTATAATTAGAATAAAAAATCTTAAGTATTTTCAGACTCCTGAAAAATGCAAAAGGAGGGGAAAGAGAAATGCTTGCTGCATGGTAACAATCTGTTCTTTGCAGAAAGGTTCTGCTGGCCATTAAGTAGGATTCCCTCCCATGGCTGTTTTTAAAGTCAAACATATTAATCTATGTCTTTATGATGAGCAGTATATATATCCTCTAGTAAAAATCTTGTTCCATGTATAGGTCATTTTGCCAGGATTTTAAGCTTTGACTAGAATACCAAAAAAATAAAATAAAAAATAAAAAATAAACCCAATTCAAGCAACCAAATAATAACATTTTTTAAAAAATTGCCAAGTTCTCGCTCTCTTTTCTCTGGCACTTTTGAAAAGTCCACTTTCTCTCACCAATGTCTCCTTGGAATTAGAAGCTATGACTACACATCCAAGTAAAACAAATGAAAGAAAAAGGACCTGAGAGAGTAAACCAGATGCGGTTATATGAAATGACAGAGGCATTTATGGTGGGCAAGATGTACAGCTCTCCTAGGATTAATGCCTCATTCTGTCAACCTTTCCTTCTCCAAAGTATCATTCAGAAACCAGGCCTATAAATTATATCCCTTTCTTTAGTGGAATCTGCATGTTTAGTGGCTGTTCCTTGTGGTAGCTGTAGTCATTGGCCATGTCAACCAATACTAGAACATGAAGACTTTGTGAGGAGTCAGCAAAAGTATATGGCAGTGGTACATGGCAGACAAGGTATAATTCTATACACTATGCCATGGATCAACTGCAAGGGTGAGGATCTATCATGTGTGGCTGGACAAAGCTAAGCAGGATTTGTCACTTTCAAATGTATTATAAATTGTAGTTTCAAGTTTAGCATTGCACCAGGTCAAAGGAAAGTGGATTTGTTTATTTAAATGACCTTGTGAGAGAACTCTTGGAATAAGGCAAACATGGCTGTGTTAAGTTTTGGGGATTTTAAAATCGATTGTCATTGTGAGTAAGGCATTGTTTCAGTGCATTTCTGTTTTGCAGTCTAAAGCAGAGAGTTAAGTTACAAATAAGGAAGTTGCCACCCACAGGAGATCTACATTTGGTCCTCTACCTTTCAGAAATGTATGCAAGATGCTTTTCATGTGTAGAATGGGAGCCAACCGGGGAGGAGGATCTGTAAGAAGGAAGAATGTTTCACCTGCTGGAAATAAGTTACTGATTAAGAGGTAACACAATGGACTTTATTGCACAGGGCTCCTGGGACAAGACAAGACAAGACAACGGTCCCAAAGGAGCCAGGAAGGGAACAGAACAAGTGGGCAACACATTTTATTGCACACAGAGTCCCTCACTCATTTCGTTCCCTGCGCTTCTGTTCCCAGTCCATTACAGAGAGGAGGAGATTTTGGGGAATTGTTTTGAACAGTTCTCAAAAATCTCCTCCTCTAGAACGGATGGGGAACAAATGATGAACGGAACAGAAGGAGTGAGCGACTTGTGTGTGCAACGAATTGCGTCCCCCACTCATTATAGGCCCATTCTGTTCCGTTCTGAGAGTGGTACCTGGGAGCCCTGTGTGATAAAAGTTCAATGATTTTTCTCCATCACTTTGAAAGGAAAGAAAATCCCCAAACTTTATAAGCTTTTCCTTAAATTTTCAATTTGTGAGATTGCTGGTGCTAGACAGCCAACTGAACTGATTAGAATCCAAACTGTATGACAGTCGCATATAAGACAAAACATGTTACTTTACTATTGCATTAATATGTGCATAATAACATCTGTGCATAAGGCCTGAACTAAGGTGGTGTTACAATATGCTTCATTGGCAATGATGTCAAGCAGTGCCAGAATAATAACAAGCATAATGAGTAGTTCTATCATCAGCTGAAAGGGATATTAACTTTCCTGGACAGTAAAGACAATTGAAAGTCTGACACATGTATGTACCCGGAATTGTTGTAGGCTTGTTTTTGCTATTTCTGTGGTAGACCCCTTTGAATTACTTTCACATCAGGCCATCGTGCAAAGCTTATCAT
This sequence comes from Sceloporus undulatus, assembly GCF_019175285.1. Lineage (NCBI taxonomy): Eukaryota > Metazoa > Chordata > Lepidosauria > Squamata > Phrynosomatidae > Sceloporus > Sceloporus undulatus. Next base: position 115,971,021 of record NC_056523.1, on the reverse strand, counting down.
CTATACTCTTTTTTTTAAAAAAAAATCCCTGTGTTTAGGTCTGGAATAATTTTTCTCCTTTTTTTTTACAACTGTAAAAAAAAAATCGATAGTAAAAATAACTCACTATATGATACATATACCCAAAAACAGTCAGATACTTTATATAATAAAAGATGAAAATAGTCACTTTTCATAATAAAAATAACTTCTATTTTTTGCTTATTTTACAATATACTTAATATTCTTTTCTTTACTTAAAAAGTAAATAGGTCCCGTTTTTGATAGCACATCTGAGTCGATACAAAGGAGGACAAAGAGGCTGCCCAGCCCTTTATAAGCACTTTGCACAGCCACATTCCACGTGCCTCTCGAGCTCTTCTGTGAAGGTGGAGCCATCCACGCACTGGAAGCCATATTTCCGCCTTTTGCTTCGGAGGGCAATGCAGCACTGATTGTTCCCACAATTGCCTTGACATTCCACACGAGCCACCTTGACCACGGAGACACAGGAGACAGAACCTTGTTGCTTCCGAATGAATTCACGGATGATCTCTCCTTGGCAAATATTCTCTATGAGAACAGACAGAGACAGGTCAAAGCTCTGGACATTAATTTACTCCACAGTCCTAACCTTGACTTGTTAAACAATGGTAAATTTGGTGCTCAGTGGCCTTAAGGGTCTAGGATGGCAGCATTATGGAAGCATAACCTTGGTGTAATATTAAGCTGGTGAAACAACACCACAGTTTCACCAGCTTAATATTACACCAAAGTTATGCTTCCATAATGCTGCCATCATATACAACAAAATCCAATATCCACAAAATACTGATACCTTTAATGGACTAACTAAAATATACAAAATACATAATGCAAATAAAATCATGCAGAGAAGAAAGGTGATGATGTTTAGAGTCACAGGCTTATATTTTGTCTCAGATTTTATGTCTGTTGTCAGTTAAGATGGTCTGGAGGGACTTCAGTACAGGCAGAAGCTACTCCCCTTTCTGGCCATGTAAAAGACAGGTAATCTTAACAGACAACAGAAGTAACATCTGGGACAAAATGTAGATCTGTGACTCTAATACTGGGCTCTTTCACATGCAGGAGGCAAGCATAATTTAAACATGATTAAATGTGGTAATAGCGCGATCGGGGGGAAGATGACTCCATGTGTTTCTCCTGTGCGTAAACTTTAATGGATGCATCATTAGGTAATAACGGGAATTTCTGTTGTTAGCCAATGCATATCTATTACAGTTTACACATGGGACACGAATGGGTGAATCATGCATGGGTGTGATAATCTTCCTTTTGATCACACTATTACCACAATTTAATCACGTTTTAATGACGTTTGCCTACTGTGTGAAAAAGTCCACTGTCAATTTTCTTCTCTGGTGTGTTTTTTAAACATCTTTACCCAATGAACAAGCCAGTGACTCTTTGAAAATTTGCATGACATATTTTGTGCGTTTGAGTTGTTCCAGTAAAGATATCAATGTTTTGTGCGTTTTGTATTTTGTTATATTTTACTGCATGGGCATCACAGCTACCCTGTATATCTTTCCTTTTAACATTATGTGGATGTAATGGACCACCAGTACAATAGTGCCTGTGTAAGAGACAAAATGGTCTAAGTTGAGGAATGTGGCCAGAATGGAGCAGAACTTACCTGTAGCTGGAATCTCTCACAAGGTAGATATATGCTTTGCAATGTTGTAAATTTAGGCTAGCAGAAGGGACAGTTAAAATTAAAACATTCAAGTTGGAAATAGTGGGTACCCCAGAATCATTTACCATCCCATGTTTTCATGCTCTAATTAGAAGATAAGATATTGTGGCCAATCATACCACAACATGGAGTGGAGACCTACCTCACTGTCCTCATGTTCAAAGAACTTGGAACACAGAAGTGGGAACTATAGTGAGTGAATATTGGTGAAAGAGTACTTGGGGATAAAGCGGGAGAGCAAAAAACAGAAACAATTGGGGCTAACAGTAGAATAGGAAAGTGACATGTATTTTAGGACCTTCACAGACAGCCCATGTCCAGATAAAAGCACCTAACAAAAATCTCAGATACAAATGGTGTCATAAAAACAAAACAGCTCAGGGAAGTGAGAGTACCTTGGAAGGGAAACACATGCTCTTGTATTCCATCCCCTCTCCCCTACAGTATGGGAAAACTGGGCACTAGCTAAGCAACTATCATCCAGTCCTTAGGTAATGTGTGTCCTACGCAGTTTCCAGAAGTAGGCAAACACAGACACTTTTGTGGGTGAACCTGAGGCATTCCACTTGCCTATTACTACTGCTCACCAGAGTCATAGCTGCTGCTGCTTTTTTCAGAATCAGAGCAAAGGAAAAAAGCAGGCCAACACAGAGACTAATTAAATGCAGTGTCTTATTAACGATGGATAAGTACTGTCTTACATATCAGTAAAAAAATGAGCTGCCCAAGGGGAAAATTTGGAGGTGCAGATCTTAAGATATGAAAACTGGAAGAGTACCCAAGTGGCTACATACCACTTTTTTCAATTAGGACTTTCAGATGTTATGTTATGTGCTGCAGCACTCACTCTCACTCCCCTTTGGCTGGACTGGTTAGGGCTGATGGGAGCTGTAATCCAAGAACATCTGGGCAGGCCATATGTTGTACATCTTTGCCCTCAGTAGTATTCAGCATGTATATTCGCCACATAAACTTTCCTTTGTTACTGCTGACTATTGCTACTAACTACTGCTGCCCCTTTCAGGTGCAACTGAGAAGTAAGTTCCCCACTCCCAGGGCAGTTAAGACCAAAAATATGACCAAGAGCACAAACTGTAGCAGCAGGAAATGGTTTTAATCTAGTTCTCCCTTGCAACATGACTAAAAATTCTTTATGAAGCACCCACCCCACTACCCAGTTTGCTACAGATTCTAGAAAGATAACATAATGCCATTATTCTTGTCTTGACGCTTACAATCCAATGAACAAAAATGTCAAGAGGAAAAGGAGCACAGAATCTTCATCCCTTCGTACCCATCCTCTGTAGCATCACACCTGAGTTGAGTAGGACGGTCTCCTGGAGCCTAGTTTTGGTCTGTGGGGAAGCCGCAGCCTCCCGGGTGCGGGTTGTTTTTGGTCCATGGTGAAGTCCTGCACACGGGAGACTACGGCTTTCCTGCGGACCAAAAATAACCTGCAAAAAGCAGGTTCTTCTGGCAACGCCATTATGACGTCACAGTGCGCCAATGGCATACTCACAACATCATAATGGCTCCGTGATGTGCGGACGCTATGCATATGGCACGTAATGATGGCAGCACCCATCTGTACAGGGTGCCGCCATTTTGACGCCCTCGTCATGTGCAAGAGGCGAGGGGCGTCTAGAAGTGCCGCCCCTCGCACGTGACGAGGGCATCCTTTCGCGTTCATCTGGACTGGGCCGAAGCCACTAGAACACCAGCTCCAATATCACTCAACCACTGGCTAGCATCCTGCTGGTTAGTCCTAACTAGATTAGATTAGATCCATTCAGTCTGTTTCTGGCTGGTAAGACAAGACACAAGTATATCTCACTGGGTCAATGGGTCTACTCTTGTCAGGACCAGGAAAAGGATTTAGGCCTCTGTTTGTACATTTGACTATGTGCAGCTATAATCAGTTTGGCTAGTCGAACAGGCAAAAAGTGAGTTAAGTGGTCCAGTAATGCTTCCCCAAGCAGGTCCTGATGTTGGTTTTTGCTGTTCAATCATTTTTGTCCTATGACAATCCTATGAATGAGAGACCTCCAAAATCCTTGGCCATCAATGGCCCTGCCAGGTCTTATGAGATGCCTATCATGGTTCCATAGTTCTTTCTGCATAAAGATATTTGAAGAAAGCCTGTTGCCACCATCATAGACATCAATAAAAAAGTGTTGTTTATAGCACCTATATGTGAACACTCCCGCCCCAAAAGACTTTTGCCCTTTTCTGGGGGGACTTGTGATTTCTGATGTAGATATATTCCCCCCTATGAACCATCAACTTGGAATGGTGTGATGATTAGGACACTACACCATACATTACAGAATGTTTAGCTGTCAAAAGTGTAGCTGTTTGCTAGAGGCCTCTCTCTCTCTCTCTCTCTCTCTCTGGCTTTGCTTTGCAAACGAAGACTCAGGAAGGACTCATCCTGCGCTTTGTACAAGCGCGTTGGTGACAAAAAAGGCCAATCCAGGACAAACAGGTCCAATTGCAGAAAGCACAGCAGAAAGTCTCCTTGGGTGATGTTTCTGGGTTGTGGTTCTTTCTGCGTTGTCATTTCTCTTCAAGTCTCGTTCGCCGTGAGCTTTTGAAAAAGGCTGCAGCATCGTGGATAGTGCGTCTCCATGCCTCCAGATGTGAGGCCAAGGCAGACCATTGTTGGTGATCAATTTGGCCAAGCCTGAGATGTTGTTTCAGGGAGTCCCTGTATCTCTTCTTTGGAGTACCCCCCTTGGTGAGTTCACCGTAGAATACTGTTTTTGGGAGGCGATGGTGCTTCATCCTAGAAACGTGTTCTGCCCAGCGCAGCTGCATCCTCAATAGCATAGCCTCGATGCTGGTGATCCCTGCTTGCTCAAAGACAGCAACATTTGTCACATGGTCAGTCCAGTGTATATTTAGAATTGTGCGTAAACAGCGCTGATGAAAGCATTCAAGGAGTCGTAGGTGCTGGTGATAGGTGACCCATGTTTCAGACCCATAGAGGAGAATAGACAGTACAATGGCTCTATACACACTGATTTTTTGCTACGCCTCAAGTCTTTGTTACTCCAGACTCTTTTGTGAAGCCTTTCGAATGCACTATATGCCTTTGCCAGTCTGTGATCGATCTCTTTATCAATCCTGGCGTCTGAGGAGATGATGCTCACCAGGTAGGTGAACTGCTGGACGGACTTAAGCACAGATGTGCCTACAGTGATGTGGGGATGGTAGTGTTCTTCCTGAGGTGCCGGCTGGTAGAGACTTCCATTTTCTTCAGACTGACTTCCAGTCCAAAGAGCTCTGCAGCTGTTCCAAAACAAGATGTTAGGCACTCTTCTTTGTGTGCTGCTTCCATATGGGCAACGAGGGCAGCATCATCAGCAAAAAGCAGCTCAAGGATTAGATAGTTCAGAGTCTTAGTGCGGGCCCTCAGGCGGCTTAAGTTGAACAGGCTACCATTAGTACGGTAGCATATATAAATGCCGTCTTCTTCTTTGAGATCTGCTGTAGCCCTTTGGAGCATCATGCTGAAGAAGACTGTAAATAGAGTTGGAGCGAGAACACAACCTTGTTTCACACCATTAGTTATTAGAAAGGGCTCCGAGAGACCGTCACCATATCTGACTTGACCTTGCTGGCCTTCATGTAGCAGGATGATCATTTTGAGGAATTTGGGGGGGGGCATCCTAGTCGTTCCAGGATCTGCCACAGACCTTTTCTACTCACAGTGTCGAAGGCTTTGGTGAGGTTGACAAATGTTACATAGAGTCCTTTGTTCTGCTCTCTACATTTCACTTGCAGTTGTCTAAGGGCAACTACCATGTCTGTAGTGCTCCTATTAGCTCTAAAGCTGCATTGGCTTTCAGGCAGAAGTTCTTCTGCAATAGCAGGGAGGCCTATGCTGGTGCTAAAAGGGTGGATGCATCAAACCCTTGTCTGCAGAAAGCCCTGAGCTATTTGATTTTGGGATCACATAATGGGGCTGGAAACTGCAAGGAACTAGCATGATCTAATGGTTTGGGTGTTGGGCTAGGACTCTAGGATATCAGGGTCCAAATCATGGGTCATTCTGTCATCACTGTGGTACGGATTGGCTCCTTTATGAATGAGGTCAGGGCTCATAGAATTGTTACTAGTGCTGGGGAAGTGTCTACTAATGTCACTACTTTATTTCATTTATTGTCTTGCAGTCTGACTTGTTGCTGGAGTCTGAACTACATCGTATCAATAACATAGAGGTCTTAATGGCTGACACCATAGTGGGACCAGAGCTTTCCTCTGCCTGCTTCATTTCGCATTAGTCTGTCTCCCCTTTTTAGGTAGGCAATAAACATATTACAACATTACTATGAATTAGGAGATCAGTTGTTTGGTTCAATCGGATTAATCATACACTGAACCATATGTGTATATTGGCTATGGTGGGACATATAGGACTAGCTGACAGAAGGACTGCAGGAGGGCTCTGTTGCTATCTGAAAGGTATGAAAGATGCTGCTTACTGCAAGCTGGGGGGTTCTTCCTGTTCATTTGCTCACTGCAGTGAGCTATTCATTAAAATCTTGCTACAACACCATGAGAAGGAAACTTTGCTGATGTTGCTTTTCCAATATACTGCTTTGAATTATAAGATCACAGAATACACATCCTAGTAATAACATGACTTTCTGTTGCATTTAAAAAAGGTTGACATTAGCAACCTTTCAATCCAAAGTTGATGAATACTGACAAAAAGACCCAGGGCGATATTCTGTTCCAAAGATTTGCCCTCTGCCTTTAGTTATGTAGACATACCACTGCACAGAGGTCAGGGACATGTGTGGGCAGGCAGAGATCATATCTTCTTGGCAGAATGTATATTTTCCAAGGAAAAGATTCTAAATTTAATTCTTTGAATCTCCAGATAGATCTGGGAAAGGTCCTGTTTTAAATTCCAGATAGCTATAGCCAGTCACTGTAGCACAGAGCCAGTTTGACTGAGAGAGATGAGAAGAGAAATGCAAATTCTGAATGCACCTCCTATTTGTTGAGATGCTGTAGAGATATGAGACAAAGAGAACTTTTTATGGTGCCAGGAGGATTTGAGAAAATCCCAGCTGCTGTCAGTCAAAGTGCACCATGGAAGATGAGCAACATTTTAAAAAGTTTTTAAACTCACTATGGACCAAACACGCTGCAGAAATAATCAGTTTGAGACCAGTTTAACTACTCTGGCTCAGTGCTAGGGAATTCTGGGAATGGTAGTTTACTGTTGTACCAGAGCTCTCTGACAGAGAAGGCCAAATGTCTCACAAAACTACATTCCCAGAATTCCCTAGCATTGAACCAGGGAAGTTAAAGTGGTCTCAAACTGGATTATCTCTACAGTGTCTTTTCCTCAAAACGGTCTCTAGAATGAAGAAACAACTGCAAAATTCTCTTAGCACCTGTGTTCTTCAACAAGTGAACAAACAGGTCAGAGCAGAGAATGTAAAACATATATTGCAATTCTACCAACCTCTGTCGCAATGCTCCCCACTGTAGTTTGGATCACAGTCACAGTAGGGTTCCCCTTGCGCTGAGATCTTACATTGCCCATGGCCACATTTCAGAGCTCGGCAGGAGCTGTAGGAATCATTCTTCCTGTCGCAGTACGTGCCCATGTAACCTTCTATACACTTACAAGTGTAAGCAGTGTTGCTGGCTATACATTTGCCATGGAGACATCTTAGAAGAGAGAAACACACAGAGAGAGCGAAAGCTAAGAGGTGAATCTAGGATTACACAAGGATAGGTGTGGAGGGACCATTACCTAGTGGCAGAGTATATACTTTGCAAGCAGAGAATCCAAATTTCACTCCCTGGCATCTCTAGGGACAATGTCTTGGAAAGCCCTTGTTAGTCAGCAACAAAAATACTGGGCTAGATGGACCAATGGTGTCAACTATTCTCAAAGGTATACTTTGTAGGCATTAGCTTTGGGCCCAATTCCAATAGACTGGAAAAACCAGTCCCTGGTTTTCTTTCTGTATTTTCTGATTGTTGTTTTTAAGAAAAATCTACATGGCATTTTCCCCATCCTGACATATTCCCAGGGAACTTCCAGCACTTACATACTATTTTAATTGATACTATTTTAATTGTTATGGCTATTTGCAGTTTGGTTATGAAGGTAGCAATATTGATTAGAGACCTTTATCCACTTCCCTACAACTCTGCAGCAGAAGATTCCAGTTGCTTCACTAAACTACAAATCCCAGGATTCTGTGGGATTGAACCGTGGCAGTTAAAGTGGTATTAGACCATTGTAACTGTGTCATGTAGGTGCAATTGTGCAGTGGGTGGAGGCTAATTTTCATCTCTCTGATTCTCCAGTGCATTCCAGTATACCAAGACTGATGTTTCATCTGCTCTAGTCACCATTTTTGGTTAAGGGGAAAAAAACAGCTGGGAAAAAAAAGCTGCTGTGTTCAAATATAAAAGGTAAACCACCACATCTCTGTATAGTTTTACACAGCTTGGGGGCAGAAAATTTCACAAGAAACAAAAGGAAGTTCAGGGTGGCTTTGAGAGCTGCAGAAGAGGGCTTAAGGGCTCTATACTTTGAGATGAGATATAACCAACATTTGAGTCTCACTCAAAAAACAGCACTGAAAGAGGGCAAGGGGAGTTTTACAGGTAACCCAATACTTCCTAAATAAATTTGTCATTCTGTTAATCTCTTCTCTATTTCTGATTCAACACTGAGCAAGACATACTTGCTGTTGAGACAGGGATCTTTAACTTCTTGGTCACACAATGAGCCCGTCCAGCCTGGGTGGCACTCGCAGACCACACTTGTCTTCTCAATAGAGCGGCAGATGCCATGCTTGCAGATGTTACAGGACTTGCAACCAGGGAGGACCCCAACTGACTGATGTGGTAGATCCTTGAAGTCCTGCAGTTCATTATTAATGCGGACATCATGAATGCATCCATGAAAACCACTGGGTGTTCTTTCTGTTCCCTGTCTCAGAGAAGACAGCCCTGTGGATGTAGGGATGCCTGCAAGAAAAACACCACAGCTAATCCTTAGAAATCTCCATGGTATACCATGTAAAAGTAATACTATAGTGATGGGGAAGAATAAGCAGAGAAGCAATAACTCAGAAGGCATACAAAGTTCAAGGTTATTCCCTTCTTTTTGCTATCATTTACTAAGTACAATTAGTTTTGTATTCCATTCTAGAACAAATCATGCTTGATTATGAATATTGTACCACTAAGCAAGTGTATATCTGTCACCGTCTTAACTCAAAACTTGCTCCCAAAGTTGTATTAACAATTTAGAAAAGGGGTAGGAAACTGGTGACTCTCCGGATGTTGTTGGATTGAAAACATCATTATCCTTTTCCACTGATATGCTGACTGTGGCTGGTGGATGTTACAGTTAAACAGCAGGAGGGAAGTGTTTGGTCGCTTCAGTTTGTGGGGGGGGGGGGGAGAGAAGTCCTAGATATCATTGTTCCTCTCTTAATATCATATCTGGTTTGATACTCAGCTCATCTAAAGAAATCTGAACTCACCTCCAATGTAGAGTGGTGAATCTTCACCAACGATGGGCTGTTTCTGGAGTTTGCCAAGACTCTTGGGAGCACCTTTATCTACAACCAAGTTGAAAGTCTGGTTAAGCATCACCAGCTCCACGCTGTGAAACTGTCCATCGTTTACTGTTTCCACACTAACAGAGAAAGCAAAAAGAGAAGGGAATAAGTGTTATTTAAGTATTTAGCTATGATTTGCAGGCTTCTGTTGCATTCATCCAATTTCACTTCCATTCGCTACCATAAAAAAATATAAATGCAGGCCTGAGTCAATATGTTCAGTTAGACTACACTTATATATATAAAACTCTTTGGTAAATGTCTTTGGGAGTAAGAACCTAAGGACAGATATAAATCTAAAAATTTTGGCAATGATTTGCAGAATAAGAAATTAATCTTTGCAATGATTTATCAAGGCAAGAGTGGAGTGCTTTCAAAATAGCTGTTTTCTCTGGAATGGAATTATTTCCTCACTTAGGTATTTTTAAAAATCCAGACAACATCACTGCCAAATGACTGCTTTTCAATGTTGTCTTTGTCATCTTCCTGTTTTATTGAAAACTTGGTTTGTAGTGACTGTCAGAGTCAAAACAGAATGCCATTCTTTTATGTGTGAATTGGCAAGGCATTATTATATCACCAGGTGAAGAAGAGGAGAGTTTATCATATTGTTTTTAAAAAATAATTTGTTACTTATTTATCATTGCCTTAAGAAAAACAGCTTGCTAACGTTAGTTACTGCTCACTATTTAGAAAGTAGCTTGTTGTATTATATGTTACTGGAATGTTATTCAGCATACAGCAAATGACAATAAACACTATCACACTGTACTGTTACAGTGCTATGTTGTTCTTTAACTGCCAGTGTGGTGTAGTGGTTTGAGTGTTGGACTAGGTTTCTGTTAAACCAGATTTGAATCTCCCCTTGGCCAAAGAAATGCACTGAGTGACCTTGGGCAAGTCATACTCAGGCTCAGGGGAAGGAAATGGCAAACCTTGTCTGTCTTGTCAATTAAAGCTGAATGAAAGGGTTGCCTTCCTCTAAGAATGAGAAAGTCTGGCTTACCCAAGTCAGAGTTGTCTTGAAAACACATAACAACAACTACAACAACAAGTGTGTGACTCACCCAAGGACACTCGGTCGATTTCCATGGCTGAGTGGGAAATCAAAACATGGTCTCTATAGTCATAGTTCAACCCTGAAACCACTACATTACACTGGCTCTCATGACAAGTAGTAGGGAAGTACATATGCAAAATTAAAAGAATGTGCAAGAGGTCTAAGCCTTTTGTTTAAAACTTGGGATTGCTAAAGATTGGAGTACTGTTTTGCCATGAGATGGAGATTACAGAACTAAGATGGGAAATGCCATGCTATAATGGAAGCTGTGACAGGAGTGATTATATAAGGGCTGGACAGTTCCACTGTGTTAGACCACCTTTAGCTGTCCGAAGAAGAGAAATGACTCAGCAGTATTAAAAAAAAACCTAGTGTGGAAGGGTTGCTGCTTGCTAAATTCTACAAAAAGAATAGTGGCTCTTGAATGATGTAGACAGAATACAGGTAATTAAGTTTAGGGGAATGGGAACGGGGTGGAATGGGGGGAAACACATATTATAGCACGGGAGAACACCGCTGATGCCGCTGGGAGTCCCTGATCCGTTCTCCATCTGTTCCACAGCAGCCGATTTTCAAGAACTGTTAAAATTAGCTGCTGTGGAGAATGGATCGGGGACTCTCAGCGGCATTGGCGGCATTCTCTTGTGTGATAATATGCATTTTCCCCGTTCTGCCCCGTTTTCATTTCCTTTCATTACACCCCGTTCCCATTCCCCAAGCCCCACGCATTAAACTTAAATGTCTGGTCAGAATCTCCCAGACTCTCTTTTTAAAAATCAATTCAGTAAGAGGAATAGGGGAAATGGGTTAGGGCCATGGTACTGGAGGAAAAGGGTGGTCACATCTTCTATTTTCTGTTCTGTAGCCACAAGGATCAGAAACCTAGACCACAAGGTACATACACAAGAGCAGCATAATTATTTTCATAGCATCTATTCTAAATTATGTATGCAGAACAGTCAAGAAATAGATATTGGGTTCAGAAGCAGAATCATTGGCATTGGAATGAGTTATGATTTGTGGAGTGTTTGAGTGTGCTCCAGGATAATTGAGTCACTTCCCGGCCCATTGGTAATGGCAGAGTAGTGCATATGAAGGATAACTGCGGAGCTAGCCAGAAACAGATATTCCATTGAAAGACTGTGCAGACCACAGATGGTAGATCTGATGTGGCAGTGTAAAGCAACTTCTGCTCCTTGTAGAGGGTTTTCCCCCTTTTATGGCTATATGGCAGGTTAGGCAAGAGACCCACTGGCCCTCACAGGAAGCTAAATGTCACTTACAAAACTATCACAGGGGTGTGTGGTGCTCCTAGACTTTTGAACTAGCTTGGCTTCCAGGAATTTGTCTTTTGTATGAACTGGCAGGTCCTTGTGGCTGGTGTAAACCAGCTGTGCAAATTCTTATGACTGGATCATTTTTTTTTTAAAAAATGAGGAGATGAAATTTACTTCTGAACTTTAAAATGGAATCAATGTCTGAAACAGAAATGGGCCTCCCCCTCCCACACCCTTATCTGAAGATTTCCATGCCACAGGCATTTGTCAGGCCTGCATTGGGCAGTTTTGTTTCATTTTTAAAAAACTGAGGGGAAAAACCCATATACATAAATCACTCAAATCCTCCACAACTTATGTTCTTTGTAGAGTAAGGTTTAAATGCTGTGATCTGCTGTGCAAGCAGGCAGGCCAAAGTCTTCTGTATTTCCAGTTTCTGTTCCCTAACCCTATGAAAAAACACCACATCTTGGAATCATCAACGTTTCACTGCCACTATATTTCTCCAAAGGAACTGAATAAGCTATTCTGAAGTACACAGCTACCTACAGGAGCCCTTTACTGGTTTTGACTTTGGGATTCTTGAAATGACTTTTGATATTAGAGTTAAGACAACATACAAGTAGCCCAAGTGATATGTGAACCCAGTCATGATATGTAAGCAGAAAAGTTTAGTGTGAATGAATCTTAAGTTATAACTATAGGCAGGATCCAAAAAGCCATTCTTGAGGAATCCAAAGTATAATAATATAGCATTGCTCTTTTAAAGCAGAAACTCCTGCCTTCCACATGGAAAACTATTTTGAAGTGGAAAATTTTTGAAAGGTGTTTGTCATAACTGCATGGGGTTGCCTTATTCACTGTATGAAAAAGAAAGTCAAATCCAACTGGAGTGGCATTTGATTTCATTGGACTCTGTTTTCTTTCTCTCTCCTTGAAAGGTCATTTGTTGTTTGTTGCTGAACCAACCTCAAGACATTTCCAAGATCCCCTGTGCTCCACCGCTCTGCTTAGGTCCTACAGATTCAGGTCCATAGTCTCTGATTTGAGTCTAGCCATCTAGCAAGTAGCCTTCTAATTGTTCTACTGCCTTCTACCTTTCTTAGCATCATTGTCTTTTCCAGTGATTCATGCCTTCTCATGTTGTGGCCACAGTATGACAGCCTGAGTTTAGTCATCCTCGTTTACAGGGAGAGTTCAGGTTTGATCTGTTCTAGGACCTATTTATTTGTCTTTTTGACCATCCACAGTGTCCTCAGCACTCTACTCTAGCACCATGTATCAAATAAGTTTACTTTCTTTCTGTCAGCTTTCTTCACTGTCCAGCTCTTGCATCTGTACATGGTGATGGGGAATGCAATGGCTTGGATGATTCTAACTTTAGTGCTTAGTTTTATGTCTGTACACTTTAGGATCTTGTCTAGTTCTTTTGTGTCTGCTCTATGTAAGGGAAATAAGTCTCTTATTTCTTGACTGTAATCTCTGTTTTGAATAGTGTTTGTAGGGACAGATGTTCTTTAATTATTTTGATTTTCTCATTATCTAGATTGAATTTATGCAGATCCTCCATGATCATTATTGTTGTTTTCATTATGTTCAGCAGTATGCCTGCTTTTGCATTTCCTTCTTGACCATACTTGGTAAATGTTCCAAGTCAATGATGTTTTCCGCTAGTAGTATGATGTCATCTGCATATCTTAGACTGTTGATGTTCCTTCCTCTGCCTTTTTCTGAGTCCAAACCTGCTCTTCATATTATACTTTCTGCCTAAAAGTTGAATAGGTAGGGTGATAAAATGCAGCCTTCTCTGACCTCTTTGCCAATTGGAAACTGTTCTGTTTCTCCGTATTCTGTTCTAAAAGATCATATCCAGACTTTATTAAACAGGCCATGATCCAAATGACACCAAGCATGCTTAAGACCTACTAATTTGAATGATGAAGTTGTTTAACATTTGCATGTTAAACACACACACACACACACACATATATATATTCCATTTAAACCAAAGGAACATATAAATGGAACTCTGGCTGGATTGTACCTCAGCCTTTTATAGCTAGAAAGTTGATAATGCATTATTAGAGAACAATGCTCTAAAGAGAGCCTAAAAATGGCTCTCCTTAGAGCAAAGACTGTCCCCTCAGCAAGATAACTCTGGATTCTGAAAAGGGTTTTCCTTTCAAGAAGATAAGTGCTTATGTGACTATTTCTTCCTAGAGAGCCTGTTGCTCTAGGAGAGCCTACGATTGTCTGAGACAGCTGGAGACAGTGGCTTGGCAAGAGATGAAGAGAAGAAAGCCACAGACATTGAACAGTGCATCACAACTGGGCCAGCAACACAAGCTGGCTGCACTTTGAGGGAAGAAGAGGTCTATTCCCTAAAACAGCAAAGGTTTGTCAAAATGGGAACTCAGCTGGCAGTCTGGTGGTTCTCAAACTGATCCTACAAAACAATGCCAAAGATGTCAAGCATTTAATCCAGGAACGCTGCTCCCTCTTTTCAGCAGTACACTGTGCTACTAAAAAGCACAGGCAAACCATTCCTTAAATTAGTTACTACAGTGAACATATCATCAAAATGCAAAGTACCTTCAACAGAAGCTTATAGGCTGTCATTTTCAGACCCCAAAGGGAGAGTTTTGTGGGTGTTCTGTGTAAGGGACAAGACATGCATACAGCCTTGGGAAATGCAGCTGGTTAATATGGCGTTAAGGTGCATTCTAACACTTCATTTCTAGGTGGCAGTAAAGCATTGCGGAAATACAAGTGTCCAACTTGGGAAGAAAACAAAATAAACTATGCTGCTGGCACATTAGCCAGTGAACTACACAATCATTTCAAAGCAAAATGTGAACAGCTTGGTAGAGGAAAAAATGGATTTGGGGCAGGATGAATGACTACCAAAATTAAAACTTTCTAGGAATGGAAATGGATGAAGCTGATCTGTGTAACTGACAGAAGGAAAATGCAGCAACATCTGAACATCTGTAAATGATCTAGGACTGCAAACATAACTAGCACTCTTTCAAGGATTATTTTGATAAGAAATTAAATGGGAAATAGCAATGTACAAATGTGCGTGTGAGACGGAGAAAGAGAGAGAATTTAAAATGAGAATTGGATCAACACCAACTTTGTGTTTGGATTCATAAAGCCAAAGCTTGTCTTAGCAACTTTTTGCCAACCAATTAGAAGCTCAAGTTTTTACCCTGGGCTCAGGTTCAGTAAAACTATTAAACTGTTGTACAATGAGCAGAATCTGCCTTGTTTAAACCATTTTTCTGAAATTCACAAAAAATATACTCTTTCAAACCCTCAATGAAGCATAAATACTTTTCAAGATACACAGTTGCATTTTATTTGACATTTCCAAAGGGGAAAATGCCATGACTCTATGCACAAAATAATAATTAAAAAACCAACATAGATAAGTAAAAAGAAAACACATGGAAAGTAGCTACCATCAGCAGTTATGACATATAGCAATAGAAGTAGCACGTACATTTCTATACCGCTTATCAGTGAACTAGCACTCCCTAAATTGTTTACAGCCAATTGCTCCCAACAAGCTGGGTATTCATTCTACTGCCCTAAGAAAGGATGGAAGGCTGAGTGGACCTTGGAACCCTCCACTGGGATCCAAAACAATGTTGTGGCTGCAGTACTGTGCCACCAGGACATACAGGACCAGGTGGTAATATGGAGTCCTGCTTTTCACCACATTTTCAGAACTCTCGTCCATCTCTCAATAAACAGAACAGATGTGCAGATCCAGGATCAAGATAGAATGACTGATGAATTATTTGTTGTCAGTAATAAGGCACTAATTCCAATAATATGATTTTCCTGAAAATACATTCTAATAGATCTAATAATAATAATAATAATAATAATAATAATAATACTTTATATCCTGGAAAAGACACTGAAAATACAAGCTTTTGGATAAATTTAGAATGATAATTTAGAATGATTGCACTTTCCATGTCCAGAGCATGAAAATGAAATAAACCAAACAAAAATAGATAAATAGATTTTTTTTCTTGCTTCCTCCAGCAGAATTTATTTCCATTCAAGGTTTTATAGAAAAAAAAGTTACTCCACATTCATTTTGAAAGTGACATATCAGAATATTTGATCCATTCACATTTGTTTGTTATCCTCTAGAGATTTAATTGTCCCTTCCTTTAGTATGATCACAAACCTTTAAACACATACTACCTTCCAGAGGGGAAATGAACATGGTCCTGATAACAAACTATTTACATGTAATAAGCCTAGTTTTGGCTCATTGAACAAAATAAATATTACATTTTCTCCTATATCCAATGAGTATCTATATAGAACCAGTGTGGTGCAGTGGTTTGAATGTTCAACTAGGATTCTGGGAGACCAAGATTCTAATCCTTGTTCAGCCACAGAAAACCACAGGACGACATGGGTAACTCACACTCTGTCAGCCTCAAAAGAAAGCAATGGCAATCTTCCTCTGAATAAATCTTCCAAGCAAACCCTAGGATACAGTTGCTGCATGACATCACTAAACTAGAGTTCTTAGTTTGAGCCATATTCCAATCCATCTACAATATTTATCTGATTCAAACCACCACAATTGCAGCCACTGATCTCAGGATTAAACAAATTATGATGTTCAGTGTCATTATCCAGTGCCTTCTTTACCTGGGAAATTTAAACAAACAAAACAAAAGCAGCCTGCAAAGAAAGAAATAAGCATACTTTAACATTTGAATTTTTGCTCCATACTGCAGCTTCACATAACTGCTTTTTATTTTTTGCACGTTCACATGCACACACAGTTTTTGCAAGGAACCATTCCTACAGCTGAATGTCATGTGTAGTATGACTCACAGCCAGCTGGCTACGGTTGTTGTAAAATAATGTTCCTATATATAATTGGCAAGACAAGGTATTCAAATATTCAATTTTAGTTTTATAGGATTGAAACAATCTAAGCAGCTACAATGCTAGGCCCTGTGTTTTCACAATGCTAATTAAAATAGTTCTAATAATTGTAATAGATATTTGAAAATGTATAAAAGAAGATTCAAAGTGATGATTTTATGCAAAAGTGCTTTATAACCTGTGTTCTTGATTTGAAAGGATGTGCATGTTTTTATTCACTTCCAGTTATTCTGCTGATTGTCCTTAGTAGTGGTGGTAATTAAAAGTATTTCCAGTGTGAATAGAAGGCAGAAAATGAAGCTGTTTAGCAGAAACTGGAAGCTGAATGCAGTGAAAAAGAATATCCTGCTGTCCCTCTAGAAACCAGATAGCCAGGCAGGAAATTAAATTGCTTGTACTTTTATTACTTAGGTGGCAACATATATTAATGGGCTCAATATTTTCAGTATGAGTACAGGAGACAAGGAAAGGAAAGCAGCTTGTTCAGTTTTTAGTGGCACAGAAAATTCAAGATAAGAATGCTCACATTTTAGCAAATTTATTTAAGCTATTTCTCGCAGAATCATAGAGTTGGAAGAGACCACAAGGGCCATCCAGTCCAACCCCCTCCCATGCAGGAAATCTCAATCAAAGTAATACCTTACAATTCTCCATGTTGAATTTCATTTTGTTAGCTTTGGCCTAGCTTTCTAGTCTATTCGGGTCATTTTGAATTTTGATCCTGTCCTCTGGGGTATTAGCTACTCCCCCTAATTTGATGTCATCTGCAAATTTGATAAGTATGCCCCCCCAATTTAGTCCTCCAAGTCATTGATAAAGATGTTGGATAGCCATGGGCCCAGGACAGACCCCTGTGGGACCCCACTGGTCACTTCTCTCCAGGATGAAAGGGAGCCATTGTTGAGCACCCTTTGGATACCAAGTGGGGTATCCATTATCCAAAATTCTTGGGACTAGACGTGTCTGGGATTTCAGATTTCATCCAGATTTTGAAATACTTGCATGTACATTATGAGATATCTTGGAGATGGGATCCAAATCTAAACAAACAGTTCATTTATGTTTTCTACACCTTATACACACAGCCTGAAGGTAAGTTTATATACAATGTTTTTAATAATCTTGTGCATGAAGCAAAATTTGTGTACACTGAACAATCAGAAACCAACATGTCACACTCTAAACCATTCATGTGGATAATTTTAGATGTTGAAGTATTTTGGATTTCTGGATTAGGGATACCTGAAGTGGAATGGTATTATTTAACACAAAGCTAAAAGGACAGGTTGCTTACCTTTAACTTTAGTTCTTCGAGTGGTCATCTGCGAATCCACACAAATGGGTAATTCTGTGCCTTCACAGCATTTCTGGATCCTACTGGAATCGCTAGAGAAGACTTTTTGGTAGTAGTTCCGCCCACCCTCTATATAGGCAGGATGTCTTCCCGCCCTTTTTCAGTTCCTTTTGTTTGCCACGTGAGCAGCTTAGGAACCTCGCTTAGAATCGCTCCTTCCTTAGCTTTTGCTTTCATTTATTGCATTTGCTCTGACTTTGTTTGACTCTGACTACTCTTTGGATTGTGATTTGGACTTGGTTTTGAACTCTGACTGATGTTAACACTTGGAATCCTTGACAATTCTTTCTCTTCGTCCCTTGGCTTTGGTCTAAAGATGTCTGCACACTCTTTTAAAAAGTGCACTGAATGTGGAACAAACATCCCGGCACTCAACGGACACACCCATTTGTGTGCTTCACAGAGACCATGAAGATGAATCCTTAGTTATTCAGCACATGTTTCAGTAGGAAAAATGGAGTAGTGGGTGAAAAGGTAGAACCTAACTTCCTTGCCAACCTCAGTCCCAGTTCAGATTAGGACAATCACAGCTGCTTTTGCTTAAAAGAGTATCCAGTTTGAAGCACATGCTTAATGGAACATGCAGTTTGGTCCTCATACTGATTTTGAGTCTTTTCAAAACACACAGAGGACTGACTGAATATGTCTACCAAAAATGAAGAGCATGATAAGAGTTAAAATCCTAAGAACAGAGTGACATGGACAATAGAGAAATACTGAAAAATGTAAAAGTAATCATTCATGTAACTTCCACAGAACTGGGTGCAAGTGTAATAGAGGTTTTCTGGTTTTGGCAGCTTCAGAGAGATTGGGGAAACCCATAACCAGAATGTAGAAGATACATTGCTACTATTGACATTCATTGTCTCCCCCTTTTTCTGCATTTTTGGAAAGAGATACAGCCAATCTTGTTTGCCAAACCTGAAAACAAATCAGAATTAGATGCTCTGTAAAGTGTGCACATTTTAATTTTCCTTATGGTAAAGTTGTCTTTGCTTTCCCCCACTTTGTAATTACCAGGAATAAATATGTTTGCAAGGAAGCTAATGCATTTCATCACAGGCAATGTGTGGTCATCATCATTTCATGTTAGGATGAAGACATTAACTTTTCTCTGGGAGATCACCTGTCTTTTCAGCTTCAGCCTGGACCAGACTGCAACAGCTAGACTGTGGAACTGACCTTTCTACACTGAACATATCATCTCACTGTCAAAAGATCTTCACTGCCTCTCACTTGTTTTTGGACTCAATTCAAAATGCTGGTGTTGGACTTTTCAGTCCCAAAGGTCTCGAGGCAAGTTATTCAAATCACTCTTTTGGTCTATATGGACCTGCCCATATGCTTCAGTGGAATTTCTTGGGGATCATCTTAGGATATGGCCGGATGCTACTTCCTTAAATTTGCAAAAAATACCTTTTGGACTGAAATTCACAGAATCCACCACCAGTACGGCTGTTGAGGGATTATGGGACACACACATGCATACACACACAGAGAGAGACTCCAATGTTTTCAAACACTGTTGCTTTCCAATGGAGGGATTTCTCAGTGATGGTCCTCAAATGATGGCATGTTCATCAGGCACATTCTTTATTATCTTTTGGACAAAAGGTAAAATCGGGTCTCTTGTGCCCTTGTAGAATTGATCATGGTATCTTATTGGATTTGTGGGATGGGAATAGGAGATACTATTCTACAGTGGTTCCATTCCTATCCAGAGGGGCGGTTTCAGAGAGCAGCATTGGGGGATTCCTGTTCAGCCCCCTTGCTATTAAGCTGTGGGGTGCCACAGAGTTCCATCTGTTCAGTATCTACATGAAATTGCTGGGGGAGGTCATAAGGGGCACTCAGCTCTATTTCTCCCAGGGCTGTGCAGGGGCCAGACCAGTGCCTAGATGCAGTAGCAGCCTGGATAAGGGCCAATAAATAGAAGCTGAATCCAGGTGAGATGGTCTGTAGATTGGCGGTTCTCGCATCTGGGAACTGTATGAACAACTTGTGGATTGCACTCCCCCTGAAGGAACAGGTTTGTAAGTTTGTGCTCCTAGATCCATCCTTGTCACTGGTGGCTTAGTGCCAGCTTCAGTTGGTGAGTCAACTGTGATCTTTTCTGGAAAGAGCCACAGTAATCCATGCACTGGTAACCTCCCAGTTAGACTACTGCAATGTGCTCTATTTGGGGCTGCCCTTGAAGAAGACTCAGAAGATGCGAGAGAGGAGAGGGCCATCTCAACTGTGGCACCCAGCAGTGGAATGCTCTCCCCCTGTAGGCCCAACTGATACCTAGAGTCATGACATTTAGGTGCCAAGTTAAAACTTGGATGTTCATCAAAGCTTTGGGCCTCATTAACCCACCTCCAATATGGTATCCAGTTTTATTTTATTTTATTTTTTTAAAAAAGAAACCTTTTAAATCTCTTTTAAAACTTGTTTCTGCTGTTTAATATATTTTAGTTTATTTTATTATTTTATTGTTTTGAATTGTGTAACTTGTTTTAATGCATTTTGTAAGCTGTCCTGAGATCTTTGCTATAAGGTAGCAACCACACTTTCAAGGAAATAGCAAATGGAGCCATCAGTTGGCTGAAATGTATTCCTTTGGTTGTGGATATTTTCCTAAAAGATGTAGGCTCTAAAGTCCAACTTTAAGTTGTTTAGCATTCCACCAATGGTACAAAACAAGAATATCTATTAGAAAAAATAATCAATAAAAAATTATGTCTTGCAAATGTCAGTTATAATCACAATTGTTATGCTAACTTAAATTCTTTCAATGCAGAAAATCAATGGAATGCTTAAAAAGCTAGTCTTCAAACACAAATATTTAACAGTCATTTAAAATGAAGCAATAAAAGACCCCAAAGCATTATATATAGAAAAATGTCAACACGGCCAGCACCTTTTGGAAATGGCGGTAATAAAATAGCTGCATGTTCTAAACGTTTCACTTTTCAAGTTTCCATCAACCATCCTGTAGCCATAGCAAGATTTTGCAGATAGAACAGTCCTGATTTGATTGAAGTGCTTTCTTGCATTAATGCCCTCTTTCAGAGTTAGTGATAAATAACAATAAACTTTATATAATATCTGCAGAAGATATTTACTGACTTCTTGCTGACATTATGTGGAGTGCCCAGGAAAACATTAATGCAAACTTTGACCTTTCTTCTACAAGACTTAAGGCTAAAGCAAATCCCAAAAGAGTCTCAGATATTTTCAAATAGTTTCCATATAGTTTCTGAGCAAGAATAAATGAGCTCAATTCTGAGACAGTTTCTTTCTATTCCAGACATTTTGCAAACCAACTACCCTCCATTTAAAAACCAGACTGCACCAAACACTATCATTTCTTTCTCATTTTGCACCACTGTATATTATTATCTCAGAGAAATCACACAGGTCAAACTGCAAGCTACATGGGGACCTTTGTTATAAAACAGAGCAAAGAATACAAACATAAGAAGACAACTCAAACTGCATCAGACTAACAATCCGTCTTGTCCAGCATCCTGTTTTTCCACATGGGCCAACCAAACTTGGTTCTTAAGAAAAATAGAGAACTTAATCTGGGCTAAGTGTTGCTAGCTATCTCTTATTATAAGGGATGTCCCTTATTTGAGCTCCCCCTCTTTTGAAAGAGTAAACAAGATGCAAAATAATCCTGCATTAAGGGGTATGGGCATTTCATAAAGACAGGAGTGTGTCATATAATTTATGAATGTGGACAACATGTTTAATTTTGCAGAGAAATGCATGACTAGGTTAACTGAAATCAATACTTTCAACTGGTATTTAGGTAGAACACAAACTTGTTAGTAGCTATGTCCTGATTGTCAATCTTGTGTGTCAGGGCTGTCCCTCACTTAAAATTTGGAAACCTGGCAATGCTATCTGGAATACAAAAATAGTTTCTTCCTATTCAGGCTTGGCAAAGGATAATTTCAGAGAGGTATAGGTGGATTGTGGTTGTGACTGGTGTTATTTCCCCATCATCATCCTCTTCATCATCACCATCATGTACTTAAGTAGACAAACAACTTTCATCCTTATTCTTTAATATTTTTGCTGAATTACTGTATATTGCATAATGTTATTCAGAGTAAATATTAAAGAGGAAAGATCTTTCATGGAGTGGCGCATTTGAGGAAGTAGACCAAGAAGATTTCCACACCAGTGCTTACACCAGAAATACATCAGGGAAGAACATGTGTGTGAAAGCCTGATGTGCTTCCTAAATGTCAGGGAATCATCCCCTCACCTCTAGCATTCCTGACTCATTCAGGGAGCAGTCATTTCCCATGAATGCAAAGTTTCCGTTAATGGGAAATGACTGCTCCCTAAACAACTCAGGGATGCTGGAGGCAAGGGGACAATTCCCTGACGTTTAGGAAATGTGCCAGGATTTCAGATACACATGCTTCCTAAATGTTTTACCAGTGCTTATCCCATGGTAAGTGCTGGTATGAAATCTTCTAAGTCATGATCCCATAGTGAGACAAAACTATAGGGCAAACTGTTTGTATGCTATACAGATTTAGCAGTATTGGGAGGGGGATGTCATAAAAATAATATATCTTTCTGTTTACCATTTCTAAAAGTAAACCGGGCACGGGAGGCTTGGCTTAGCCTGGGAGCATGAGGATGCCTGTAGTGGCTGCCCTCTGCTCCCTTAGCCGCCATAGAGGGTTGGGGGGAGGTTAGGGATACGGGGGATGCCTGGGCCGGGGATGACATCTTGGAGGGCGGAGCTCCCATTGAGGTTGTGTGGGCCAGGGGGAGGTATGGCGGTGGGAGAAGGGGCTTGCGTTCCAGGGGAAGGCGGGATCGATGCGTTATATCTATCTCACCTTCCTGCCCCTCTCCCATCCTGAAGGACCTGAGGGTCACTCCAACCGTGCCACAAACCCTGTCGCTGCTCCTGTGCAATGCCAGGTCGATCAATAACAAGACCCACATCCTCCAGGACCTACTGGAGGACTCGAAGTGTGACCTGGCTTGCATTACCGAGACCTGGCTGGGGCCTGAAGGGGATGCTGTGTGGGCTCAGGCCCTGCCCGCTGGGTACTCGGTGAAGGACCAGCGCAGGTTAGGGGGGGGGGGGGGTGTGTGGCCTTGGTACATAGGAACACCGTATCCCTCACCAGGAACCACATCCGACAGACTACCTATATTGAGTGTATTTACCTGACCCTAAAGGCTAGGGACAGTCTAGGGATTCTGTTAGTGTATCGGCCACCCCGTGCATTAGCGGACTCCCTTAATGAGCTGACCCAGCTGGTCGCTGAGCTGATGTTGGAGACGCCCAGGCTTCTTGTCCTGGGTGACTTCACATCTCCCTCACGGCCAGCTATGTTCCATCCGGTGCGGCTCGGGAATTCAGGATACATGGCGGCCATGGGCCTGTCCCAGCTGATACAGGGTCCCACGCATTGTGCGGGGTAACACTCTCGATATGGTCTTCTGCTCGGATGCGGGAAAATCCGTGGGTGGAAATAGCCAATATTTCCCCCTTGTCCTGGACGGATCATTTCCTGGTAGAGGCGAAAATCAAGGCTTCTACCAGATCCCCCCCGGGGGTGGTGGACCTGTTAGGATGGTCCACCCTCGAAGCTGATGGACCTGAGGGTTCCAAGAGCTTAGAGGGGCTTGCGGTTGGAAATGACGGCGACTCTGTTGATGCCCTCACCGTATCTGGAATACCGGTCTTTCTGGGGCTATACACAGGATCGCTCCCAAGCGCCTTCTCAGGCCCGCTTCCAAACGTAGCCCTGGTACATGGAAGATCTCCGGGCGAGGAGGAAGCGGGGTCTGCGACGGATAGAGTACCGTTGGCGGAAACACCTTTGCTTACACGACAAGGCTCTCCTAGACCAACTGTTAGAGGACTACGGAGAGGCAATACGAGCAACAAAAACTCGTTCTATGGTCTCGTATTGCGTCCGCTGAGTCGTGTCCGGCAGAGTTGTTCAGGGTGGTCGGGAGCTAACTCAGCTCCCTCCCGCTCTGAACCAGTCCTGAACCTTCTAAGGCCTGCTGTGACTTGTTTAACGACTTTTTTGCGGATAAAACCTCTCGTTAAGCGAAGGTCTGACGCTGACATTACTGCAGAACCTGGGTGAAGTGTCCAGAGCCTCCTTGGACTATGTTAAACTGGATCAGTTTGGTTTGTGAGTACCGAGGATGTGGACAAGATCCTCAGAGTGTTCGGAAAACGACCTGCTCTCTTGATCCCTGTCCCTCGTGGTTAGCGGCCCAGGGGGGACCGGCGGTAACGTCACTGTTACGCCGGATAATTAATACTCTTTGAGGGATGGGCAATTTCCATCGGATCTCAAATTGGCCATTGTAAAACCGATCCTAAAAAAGCCCTCCTCGACCCCCTGGTTCATAATAATTCGGCCAGTCTCGCTGCTACCATTTTTGGGAAAGGTGATCGAGAG
Source organism: Sceloporus undulatus (assembly GCF_019175285.1). Taxonomy (NCBI): domain Eukaryota; kingdom Metazoa; phylum Chordata; class Lepidosauria; order Squamata; family Phrynosomatidae; genus Sceloporus; species Sceloporus undulatus. The sequence goes on along the minus strand of NC_056523.1, from coordinate 115,946,637 downwards.
AGCGGTTGCGATCCAGCTTCAGCGGTCTTGGATGAAACGGATTATCTGGACCCATTTCAAAACTGGCTTCCGGGCGGGTTACGGGGTTGAGACGGCCATGGTCGCCTTGGTCGATGATCTCCGTCTGAGCGTCGACAGGGGAAGCGTGTCCCTCTGGTGCTCTTGGACATCTCAGCGGCTTTCGATACCATAGACCATGGTATCCTTCGGGGCGCCTGGTAGGGTGGGGATCGGGGGCACTGCGCTCCATGGTTCCGTTCCTACCCTCTGGGAGGTCCCAGATGGTGCAGTCTGGAGACGTGTGCTCCGACGGAGGGCCCCTTAAACTGGGGTCCCTCAAGGGCCATTCTGTCTCCCATGCTATTTAACATTTACATGAAACCGCTGGGAGGATCATCCGGAACATGGGCGCGGGGGTTATCAGTACGCTGATGAACACCCAATCATTTTCTCTATGTCTCCGACTGATGCACGTGACTGGGGATGGCGTCTCTCCTCTCGTGGCCTGTCTGGGTCAGTAATGGGCTGGATGAGGGAAAACCGACTCAAATTGAATCCAGAGGAACGGAGGTACTAGTGATAGGTTCTCCTGGTCCAGGAATGGCGGTGGTTCCACCTGTCCTGAACGGGGTCACGCTCCCTGTGAAGGACTCCGGCGCAGTCTGGGGTGCTTCTTGACTCGTCGCTTCACCTGACTGCTCAGTGAATGCGACAGTCAAGAGCACCTGTTATCAGCTTCGGCTGATCCGCCAGCTGCGCCCCTATCTGGCCCAGGGGACCTAGAAACTGTTGTACATGCTCTGGTAACTCGAGACTGGATTTCTGTAATGTACTCTACATGGGGCAACCCTTATACCAAACTCGAAGCTACAAATGGTGCAGAATATGGCGGCCCGGTGGTCACTGGTGCTCCCAGGACCAGCCATATAACACCGGTTCTTAGGGACCTCCATTGGCTGCCCATTCGCTTCCGAGCTCAATAAGGCGTTGGTTATTACCTATAAAGCCCTAAATGGCTTGGGTCCAGGATACCTAACGGACCGTCTCTCCCCGTACATTCCGCCTCGCACCCTCCGATCGTTCTAGGCAGCAAACTACTGAAGGTGCCTGGGGCCAGATTAGCCTCCACCTCGAGGAGGACTTTTTCCACAGCTGCCCCAGCCCTTTGGAATAAGCTGCCCACTGAGCTCCGCTCATCTACCACCCTGGCCCAATTTAGGAAGGATCTCAAAACCTTCCTATTCCAGCAGGCATTCCCCGAATAAATATCCTGTGGGCCTCCCTCCTCTTCCGTGGCCATGAGGTTGGGCTATAGGGGCTTTTTATCTGTTATTGTGTTTTATGGTTTTTTAACTTTTCTGTATTGTATGTATTTTAATCCTGTTGTTAGCCGCCCTGATCCCTGGAAGGGCGGGATAAAAATAAAAATTTTATTATTTATTATTATTTGGTTTCATGCATTCTTTCCTTAGAAGCTGTTCTAAAGCCACTGGGAGGGAAAGTTCCCTGAAGAAAATCTAATTCTGTTACTAGGTACTTAAATGACTTAGGGCCCAAGACATCAATCTGCATAAAATTTGTATATAGTATCATCTATGTGTCATCTATCATGCACAACTATTAGGATACATTTAAATTTTACAGAAAACAAAGTCAGTCAATGTTCTTTACCTCAGATAACACTAAATCAGTAATCCCTCAACTGCAATTAATTTGCAGTGTTGTGAAAATCATTGGCATCATCATCATCAAAGCTTTCTTTTTCTCAACAACATTTATATCTTCTATATTATGTCTTAACTGTTTATCAGTTTGACTCTTAAAGTCCTGTGGGATTTTTATGCCTCACTTTTTGGTACCTTTTTAACCTTTATGTTGCCACCATCATATTTTTACATAGATTCCAAGGTATCATTTCAGCCACTTTATCATGATGTTCTTTATATTCGGTCTTCATGATAATGCTGCATAAACTGATAATATGGTCAACAGATTAATCTTTTTCTTGTACGTACATGATATCTATTATCCATAGTTATTTTTTCAATATTTTTCTTGATGCTATTTGTGTGAAGTACATGTTCTTGGACAGCAAATATAAGGTCTTCAGTTTCTTTTTCAGTATCTTTTTATGAAGTAATTTTTAGGTGTTCCCCTTCTCAACTATTCCTTCTGTGTTTTTAATGTACTGTTCATGCAGCAGCTTGTTTTGCTAGGCTTTAAGGCAATTTTTCATGATTTTTTTCCTCTAAACATGCCTTTTGTTCCTTCAATGTTTAATGTATTTAGGGTTGCCATAATTCTCTACTATAAACCGGGACAAAATGTAGGACAATTGTAGGACAAAATTTAGCCCCAAATATAGGACATTTATAAATGTCCTACATTTTGGGCTAAATTTTACCCTACAATTGTCCTACATTTTTGTCTAAATTTTGTCCTATATTTTGTCCCGATTTATAATAGAGAATTATGTAGCACTTTAACTATGTTACGATGTAAGGAATCCTGGACTGAAACACTCTGTCCCTACTTTCTAGGCAGCAGCCACTTGAATCTATGGAGGTCTGCTCCCCTGTTGCTCAGGAAGCAGAGGGTTGACATTCCCACCCTTCCCATGAGAAAACTCTGTCATGATAGACAAAAACAGGAACTCTGTTGCAGTTCCTATTCATGCCAGAGAGTGCTTGTGTGAGAAGGGTGAGTAGGAATGGCAGGCAGCTGTTTCCTGAGCAACAGGGAAATGGATGGATGTCAATCGCAGCAGCTGTTTCCTGAGCAACAGGGAAATGGATGGATGTCAATCGCAGCAGCTGCTTCTTGATAAGTGCAGACTAGGTGACTTTCATCATCCCTACATAGCCCCTAAATGAGGAGCTACTTAGGAATCGTGAATACATAACAGTCATGAGTGTGTAACTCCAGGTTATGTATTATTATTCTGGACATTCTCTCTATATACATCTATCAACATTTATTTCTTTGCTTTCTTTTTATGAACTTTTATGTACATTTAGTGAACTTTTCTTCAACAGTTTGCTTTACTGATGGATATCAGTATTATGTGATAGATATAGCTGATAAATATAACTTTGAAGTTGTAAAATGTGGTTTGCTCTTATACTTTTATGGTTTTTTCTATTTAGTGCATCTAGTTCTGTTTGAATTCACTCAGCAATTTCAGGACTGTATTGAATAAATTGTATGGTCCAGGAATTAGTGGCTTGAATTATGTTTCTACTATTTTTTAATTTTTGGATTTTGCATACACTCTTTGTATACTTGGTACTAGTGATTTCTTTCACTTTCTTTTGTTGGATATCCGCCACTTGAAATATTCCCAAATACTTGTAGTTTCCATCATGTTTAAGGCTCTTAATGATAGTTTCATCAAAAATCTTTATTTGTTCTGATTCAACAATTTTATCCCTATTTATTCTTACAAGCACATTTATAATTTCCAAATTCCATTGAGCTGTCTTGCTTACAGTATTCAATAAGGTTTCAGTTTCTGATGGTGTCTTTCTATATCGTTTTAAATCATCCATATAGAATAAATGATTTATTTTTCTAGCTTGCTTTGATAGTTCATATTTCTGATTTGTATTCTTTAATATTACTGAAAGTGGTATCATTGCAATGACAAACAACAAAGGAGATAAAGAATGACCATGAAAAATTCCATGGTTAATATGGACTCTTTCGAGCTTTTCTCCATGTATTGCATGATTTCACTGGAGTTGATTTCTGGGATGCATTAGCTGCCATTAGATTTATTCTCAATTTCTTTGTGTTCCAGCAGCACAATCACAATGCACAGCCCAGGACTATTTAAATTAGTAACCAAGCAAATGTGACCATTTACAGAAAGGAAGCAGAAAGGAATCTGAATTTTCCCTGTTCTAAAACCTACTCATTAAGAGCAAAAGATCTCACCAACTTAGAAGCTCTCCCTCACCATTCTTTTTTTTTTTTTAAATTCTTTAGCTGCAGTTTTTCTCCCTTGACCCAATCTTTTCCTCTCGAGGTTGATGCTAATCCCCTTTCCATTATACTCCTTAAACTAATAAAAGATTAGAGTGACATTTCAGAAAGGGCATCACATTAAGCAGCAGCTTTCACCATCTCAACTGATCACACAGTGCAACACAGTGCCAGTGAGCAGCCCATTAATCTTATGGTAATGAGGTGTCATTCCGAATGGAGACCTCCTCCTTGATCAATATGAAGGGCACAGGAATAATGAGAACACTGATTCTTAGCACCATGGGTAACTTTGCCAGGAAGGAGAGGATCCATAAAATGCCGTGATATCAGAAACCACCCCCTGTCAGTACAGCATTCTGCTATCAACAATAGGGAACAGGCACCCACTCTGATCTGTCACCTCGCCTGTTGTCTGCAACTAATGAGCCTTCCCCTATGTTCTAATTAGTGGCATAAAGCTGCTGTAACAACTCTGCCTTTGCCATAACATGGAATCAATTAGGATTAGCTGCAAAAGAAAGAATCTGTTTTCATGGCTATCCCACCAGGCTATAATCACTGGTGAAAGTAACCAACATAAACCCTTAGGAAGGATAGACAGGCTAGCTGAGACCTAATGATTGCCCTTTCTGTTCCAGTAAAGAGCTGGCTGAAGCCAAAGCACTGCCTAATTAGTCAATATACCGCCAGCATAGAAAGCAGTCGACTGAGTTTGCTTCCACACTGCTGCATATGACACAGCCCCCTAAAAAGAACAAACAGCAGCTCCAAACGGAGCTAATTACCCATCCTGCCTTGTTTCCGGAGCATTAAAAAAATTCACATGAAGAACTGTAGACTCTGGAAGCAGTTTCCTGTTTCTCCATACATAAAAATGGGTCCTTTTAAGTTTACTATGCAGGATGCTAGGATCCCTTTTAGAAAGAAGATGCTATCTGAAGTTCCTCTGGAACTTCAGACATGACCATAACTAGAGACAGGATGCTGAGAAACAGAAGCAGAAGCCAATAAAAATATCATTTCACTCAGTAGAGGGAGCTTGCTCACTTTCAGAATATCTCCATGCTCTGGATCCTTCTAGATGAATCTTATATTGTGCAAGGGCCCTTCTTCATTTACAAACTTTTCTTTGCAACCTTCTTGTGTTTTCCTAGTTTTTCATTAATTATGTATCCCCCCCATGCACACCCCAAAAAGTTTACCAAGGAAGGAAAGGCATACATATGCAGGGGTACCAATGCTGACTATAACACAACTTCAAAGTTCATGTTGTGGTAGTATCTGGATTAGGCTAATCAAAGAGGCACAAAGTTTATTGAATTGATTTTCAAAATTCATACTTTTTCATAAAGCAAAGATGGTAAAAATGCAAGCAGGAGAAGGAAAGTATTGCTGTTAAAGTCTACAGAGTGCTTTGAGGTGGTACAGAGGACAGGTTTGTGTAGACTATAAAAGCAGGCCATGCTGCCAGTGACAATGAGCAGAGTGGGAACAAAGGCAATAAAAGAAAGACAGCCTCTGTTTAAAAATCTCCAAAGAAGGAAACCACACCAGTCACCAAAGCGGTATATTGAACAGCTGCTACTGTCAGCTCTGTGCCCTACTCTTTAGAGCAGCAGAAAACAAGCTTGCTCCATCCTCAATATGCCATCCCTTCAAATATTTAAACATGACTATCATGTCACTTCTTAACCTTCTCTTCCCCTGACTAACATACCCAGCTCCCTAAGCTACTCCTCATAGGGAAAAGTTTCCTGACCTTTCACTATTATGGCTGAGTTCCTCTGGACATGCTCCAGATGCTTTTCAACATCCTTTTAAATTGTGATGCCCAGGACTGGATGCAGTATTCTAGGTGAGTTCAGACCAAAACAGAATAGAGTGGTACAGTAAAGGGCCCTAAAGGGGTAATTTGATGCCACACCTTTGAATGCTACATCAGGGCTGTGGCAACCACACGCCACGGCCCTAGTCCAGCATTTTTCCAGCCCCTAAAGAAGTGGCAAAATCCTAATCCTTTCTGGTGCAGTGGTGACTCTTCTTCACTCCTGTGCCTTACAGTGTCTGAGTGCTACAATGCTGCCCGCTATCTGGTCGGGCTGGCTGAGTGACACCGGCTTGGGCCCGGTGTTGCGGCATCATCTAAACACCACAGCCCCACACCAGCATTTACTGCCGGTTTGTTTTGGCCCTTACTTTCCAGAATCTAGACCAGGGGTTCTCAACCTGTGCTTTGGTAAGGAATAAGAAAGTAGCTTGCCTAAGATTTGAAATTGTGTATGCTTTAACTCTGCCTTGGTAATGCTTGCTGGTTAGTTCTGGCAACAAATGTCTAAAGTATTCTGAAAAAAGATTTTCTGAATTTTACTAGTGAAGCCTGGATTACTGAAATCAAGGTTTCCTATACATGACATACACACACTTGCACATTTTTGCAGTCATGGAACAAAGACCTGCAAAACTATTGAGGCTTTTTTAAAAAGTGAATATCAAGATGGGGGAAAAAACACCTCTCTTTCTTCCCCACTACATCTTTCTTCAAAATCTGGTGAAAATGAAAATTAAAAAAAAAAAAACTTTGAAAACATCTATATTGGTTATCTACATCATATGTAATAAATGAACAAAAAGAGACAACCTTGCTTTAAAGAGCTTTCCTCCGTTTGTTGGTAGACTCACCTGTATATAGTTGTGGGTGGAGAATTCAGAGTGTCATAGATAAGCCTGACATGACCTTGGTACAACTCTAAAGCCAGAGGATCATTGTCCCCTTTGTATAATAAGATGCCATTGTCTTTATCCGTTGCTACCTGTGAACGGCAAAGTGAAGAAGATGAATGGTGACAGAAAAGTAGAAGGAGGGGCATACATAATATATTCCTGTACCTGTACAATGAGACTATTATTTGATGTATAGATTTTTTTAAAAATAAGTGGATAATGCGACAATGTCACTGCACTCAGCTATTCAGTGAGGAAAATGGCTCATTTATGCAAGCACTCCTATTTTACACATGGCACCTATCGACCACCCAACAGGCATGTCTAAGAGAAATGGGCATTAGGAACCAGTTCAAAGTGAATGTGACTATTCTGTACACAGAGGTCAGTCAGAATAGATGCTTACTTGCAGTTAAACTAAGTGTACACAGGTTTACATGATGGGAAAAATTGAAATGGGACATTACTGCTCATCATAAACAACCTCTGGGCCAGTTTCATGACAAGGAAGTTTGTGAATGCAGGGGGCTTGAAACACCCATCATAACTGGTAGTTGCTGCTGAGCACTCACCTGGAAATATGGAATCCGCGTTTTACCATTTTCTGCCAAACTTTTTAATTAAAAGCCATGCCAACAGGCAATTCTAATTAATAATATTCTTATTTCCTTATTGTAGAACTGTTTCATGATCACCCAAAATAGCTCTGATAGACAGGAATGAGACTGGAGGAAGGTTTATTCACTGCCACATTGGGATGGCAGAGGAAAATGAAAGAATTAGTCAATTCCATACACACATTTTTAAGGAACTGCATTATAGCTACCATCCCTGAAGCTTTATGTACACAACTTTATGTGCATAAATCCCTGAGCTGTGGTAGGCTCACCTTGGGGTTGCGATAAGTTAGAAATGACCTGAAGGTACACAACAACAACAACTGAAACAGTATTTAGGTAAGTTGAAAGTGATTTATTTATATACTGGTAAGTTCTTTTCATTACATTAGCTTACAGTTGTAAACCGCTTAGACACTGCTTAGGCGGTATGAAGTGGTATATAAATGAAGCTTGTTTGTTTCATTAAGAACCATCGTTTAACCCTGTTTTAAGAACTGCTTAGTTAAAATTCATTTTTTACTTGAATGGCAATTAACTACCAGATGGAGAAGCAACATTTTAACTGCAAAATAAGCTTTAAGAACACCATCTGTGTGAAATCCATGTAGTAAACAAGTCTGGCTTTCATGTTAACATCCAAAAATACTTTTGTCATGAACTTGTTTTCAAAACCAAGCCCAAAATGTGGCCTCTGCAACTGACTGTGCCTGGGCTCATAGTTCAAATGACACATTTTGCTTCTACACAGATGCTGAACTGTAAAAAAATTAGAGGGGCAATAAGAGTTTAAACAGAAAAGGGGGTAGACCCAAATGGTTTCTCTGCCTTTTTGTGTTTCAGAATACTGTGTGAAGAGTCCTGCATCTTTCCCACTGAGAGATGTGTATGTATCATCAAGAGCTTGTGAAAGAAAGCAGCTTAATTCAATCAACAGCTAAAGAGGCCAGGTGCTCCTTTTGGGAATGGCTGGAATGGGGATTGTTCACCACAGGCAGACTGCTTATACTGGCATCTTGGTAGAGAATGTAATATGTGCACTCTGGCCTTCGCTTGAGATATTGCAATAACATTTGGCAGGTCATATGGGTTAGAAGACCACAGAGAGTTAGAATGGGATTGACTAGAAGCTTGTAATCATATCTGGGTGACTTACTTGAAGAGAGATGTTTGCTTGAGGGAGGATTTTGGCTAGCGGAAGCTCTACATAGGAATCCTTCCCAACGAAATTGACAGTAATGAGTTTCTCACACTTCAGGCCAGCAAAGCCAGCCAGGCAACGACAGACTGGTTCCTGGTGTACTACAATGCACTGAGCTCCATTTTGGCACTCATAGTAGTCACAAGGGCTGGTCTGGAGCAGAACCATCGGTGGAGGATTTTCACAGAAGAGTCCACTTTAAAGACAGGAAAAAGAAAATGTTATTCTACACGTACCAACACTAAATAGGCATTGTAGTGATATGAAGCTCAAGTCTAACTGCTGTAATCCCCAGCTAATTCAAGATGTGTACAGAGAGTGACAACTACTAGGGCAAATGCAAAGTAAAATTGTGAGATCTCTTCTTATTTCTTTGAAGTAATCCTATGAGCCTATACATACAATACATACATCATACACATGAGAGAAAATACATCATAATGGGTATCATACAACCATTAGCATGGTGAGGAAACCCTCTTGTATTTCTTCATATACAGAGACTCATCTCTGGAAAAATGACAAGAATAGTCCATGCCTTATATGCAAATGCACTTACAAGTGCACTTCATAAAGCTGCACAAGTAGGGAGCATAACATATTAATCTGCCTCTATGACTGAAACCTTCAGGTGCATATTTGAAACATAAAACAACTGAAAGAAGCACCACATACATATGATCCTTCAGTTTCTTATCAAAATGTAATCCTGCCTACAGCCACAGAGGATGGAAGTAGAGAGAAGCTGGTTCACACTGTGAGACAGACAATATGAATTTTCATCAGCCGTAATTCTCTTGTGGATTGACTTACACTCTCTCATCAACAAGCAAACATGGCATGAAGTCAAAATGCATTACCATCATTCAACACTCTTTACCCTTTCCATTGAACCATCATCTCCTCAGGTATAAAATGCATTTCAACAGTTTTCTAAAAGCATTACTCCACATTTTCTTCCACACCACAATGGCTTGCCAATGCTACACAGAGCTATGCCCTCTGTTTGCAGGAAGAATGCCTACTTTAAGTGCTCTTAATAGCAATCCAAAACATGGGGCATTCAATACTAACTGGAGCCTGTTGCTGCTCATTTCTGTGATGCTATAGAAATAATAATAATAATAATAATAATAATAACAACTTTTATTTAGTTATTTTGCTTTCTTTTTTTCTTTTCCTGCAGTTGGATTTCTCAAGAGGGAAACAATTACAAGGGTTTAAAACAAAAAAATGAAAGTATATACAAAGGGAGAAAAAAATGACATGAGGTGCCAACATGGAAACTACTGATAAACACTAGACATAAAATGCCTGCCTAAAGAGAAAGATCTAATCAGCCTGTTCAAAAAGACAAACTTCTACACCTCAGGGATACAGAACTGGGAGGCTGTTTCCAGATCTATGTGCCATCACTGAAAGATTTGGCAGTGGCTACTAGCCTAACAGATAACCACAAACACAAGAAGGTTCTTTCCCCCGGGTTTGGATTTTAGCAGCCAGCAAGGGTTGTACATCTGGATTTTTTCATTTGTAGCTAGCCAACATTTTAACAGATGTCTGAGTAAGATATGTTTCTTGTTAGTTAATACAGAATTCTGTGTGCCATAATTTTATTGCACTTAAAAGAACTAAAGGTTTAATCAACTTATTCCATTTATTTTTACATATCTACAGTTATACACTCTATCATTATTATATTATACAAAATATAATGAAGAGTTTGAAATACTACATTGAAAATTTAATAATGTTAAACATTAAATCAGGGAAATAATTTATCACCACAGCACTAATAATAACATTTAATTAGTTATATAAAGTGGTCATGTGGGGCTAGACCATGGGATGTACAGAAAATAGCATGGAGGTTGTCACACTTGATTCTAGGGTTACATTCTGTTATAAGTAGCTTCAAAAAGAGCTCATAATATAAACTGTGTACCAGTACTATTTATTTATTATAGGAAAATAGACTTCAGGGACCATTTTCTTCTGAACCACAGTTGACCGTTGTATCCTCTGGGGTTTGGTTCCAGGACCTCTTGTGGATACCAAAATCTGTGGATGCTCAAGTCCCATTGTGCCCTTTATATAAAATAGCTAGATCAAAGTTTGCTTTTTGGTGCATATATATATATATATATATGAATGAATATTTTCAAGCCGTGGATGGTTGAATTCACGGGAGAAAAATCCATGGATATGGAAGGCCGACTGTAATACCTTCTGTCAACAAGTGCTTAGTTGAGGGATAACTTCATTTTTTGCCCTTTTTATTTTTTTCTTTAAAAGAACAGCTAAAATGATTAACTTTGGCGCGTTACAGATTACCTAAAAGCGGCGGTCTGCCGCCGGTGCCGGTTGCTGCGTCCGGGAACCGCAGCAGCCAAACCACGCGATTCCCAGGTGCAGCCAAAAAGAAGCGCTGAAATGGCGCTTCTTTTTGAACCCCAGAAGTGGCACCACGAGGCACTAGTCACGCACTCACGGCATCACTTCTGCCGCGTGGCGTCTGGATGCTATACGTCCATGGCATCAAAATGGCAGCCCCCGTGTGGATGGGCACCACCATTTTGTACGGACTCAGTCCATACTAGGGTTGAGGGGCGTCAGGAAGTGACGCCCCTTCGTAACCCTAATAGGCCCCTTCCTAACCCTAATATGCACTTTAGGCACGTGTGTAACGCACCAAAGTTTCGGCATTTTGCAGAAAAAATGGCTCCTTTCCTGATTTTTATGCCATCTTCTCCCAACCTGGAATTTTCTCCAATGGACTAAAGGTAAAGGTAGTCCCTTGACATGAATGTCTAGTCGTAACCGACTGTAGTGGTGGTGCTCATCTCTGTTACTAAGCATTGTCTGAAGAATGCTTTGATGGTCATGTGGCCAGCATGACTGCACCAAACGTTACCTTCCCACCGAAGTGGTACCTATTTATCTACTTGCATTTGCATGCTTTCGAACTGCTAGGTTGCCAGAAGCTGGAACTAGTGACAGGAGCTCACCGCATTATGCAGTACTTGGGCCTCGAACTGCCAACCTTCTGATCTCCTCATCATCAGAATTGGTCTCTTAACCACTAAGCCACTGCACCCCTTCCCAATGGACTACAAAGCTCATAATACAATTGTTGCATGGACATTGTGGATTTCAACATGTCTCAAAATGGCCAGACTGCCCTTAATGATGGAACCTCATCTTTACAACCAGTTAAATTAAGTTCTCTCACTGAGCTGTATTTCTCCACTTTTTGCTACCTCTGCCCACTTTCATTATCATGACTGAGTGCTTTCTTAATTAAAGTTAATATGGAATGCTGGTAAATCAGCAGCTTTCCAAATATTGTTAAACTGAAACTTCTAATATGCCTCATCACTCTGGTAAGCGTTGCTGGGAGATGTAGTCCAATCAGATCTAAAGGGTCACATGTTCCCCATCCCTGTTTTAAAAGGTAGTAAGCTAAAAAATCTGGATATTGTGCAGCAATCCATTGCTATAAAAATCATTTAGTGGGTGGAGAATGTTTCTATAAGTGTAGGAAGATCTCCCCCCCCCCCACACACACACACACTCCTGAAAAAAGTGCATGCTCTCCTGTAGGGTCGCCTGTAGCTTTAATGGTTCTGTTGAAGAGGGAATTTCAGCAGGAGTTCCTTATTAACTGGTAGCATAATAAGTAGTCCTTGCTGAAGTTTCCTCTTCTACACAAGTACAGGAACCCTTGTCAGTTTTCAGTCTAGCAACTCTATGGGCTCCCCATACCCTAGCAAGAAACATGGTCTGTAAAATTCATTGGTAAAGCACATGCTTTACTCATTTAATTCAACTGAACATATTTTTTGAAAGAGGCATAAGGATTAGAAAGGATGGATTTAACTTCACAGAGCATTCACTAATTCTCCTTATAGTAACATAGGTATTCCTATGTTACTGAATCTGCCAAAAGAAGAGTCAACCAGTCTTAACAAATTCCAGTTGTTTAAAATTAATTAACTCAATGGCGACTAAACTTGGTATTAATTAGTACATTCTGCACCAGAGACCAGAACTGTTCTGTATTTTGGATATTTTTTTTCTGATTTTGGAATGCCTGCATTTTCATGCACATGAGATATAATGAAGATGGAGAGACACTTAGGATCTGTGAAATGGCAGAAGGTGTGGATTCCCACCATTACACAGATCTTCACATTTCTCTCCAGCCTTGCAAATACAGTACAGGTATGTACTATGCTACCTTAGTTGCAGCTGAAAAAGCTTTGAGTTTTGTAGTACTTTGGATTTTGGAATTCTGGATAAAGGATACTCACTCTGCCTCCAACCACCTAATCCTAAACAGATTAGCTCAAAATTAAGTTTGTCTTATCTTGAATTAAATGGTTGTGGCTACTCCCAAGCAAGTACCTGGGACTGTGGTATCCACTGGGGTTTGGTTCCAAGACTCTCTCCCCCCCCCCCCAATAGATACCAAGATATGTGGATGCTCAAGCCCCATTACATACAATAACATAGTAAAGTGGTGTCCCTTATATAAAATGGCAAAATCAATGTTTGCCTTTTAGAATGTATGTATTTTTTTGAATATTTTCAAGCTGTAGGTGGTTGAAACCTTAGGTAAAGAATCTGTGGATACAGAAGGCCAATTGTATGTTAGGGAAATGGTAGCTCAAAGAAAGTGCCCTACAACATAAACAAGGGGCCTTACTGCAAAGTTTCCAGTGACATCATACCAGTGTGAATACACTGGTAACATCCAGTTTCAAAATCTCTGAATGGTGGCTTCATTGATACAGCTTTTCAGTTGACTTGGAGTGTAGTGGAGTCTCCTTCCTTAGAGGTCTTTAATCAGAGGCTGGCTGGCCATATGTTGGGGATGCTTTGATTGAGAGTTCCTGCATGGCAGTGGGTTAGACTGGATGGCCCTTGTGGGACAGTGTCTATGATTCTATGATTAAATGTCACAAGTATTTCTCAGGGACACTTTCTATATATCCAACAAGAGGACTCTAACTTGGACATCTGGTTCCAACTTGAATGAAATGCCTGTGGCTACAGGCTTAGATTCTACAGTTCAGTATGATGCCTGTTTACTTAAATGATTGCTGCTGAGATTCCTTGCTGTAGAATATCACAGCAGGAGAACTTTTGAAAAAGCCATATAATAAAAGAATAAAACAGCACGCATTATACAAAGCTCAGGAGTTGTAATACATATTTCCTCTCCAGAGTAACATCTATCATGGAAACAGGTGAATTGCTAAAGGGAAAGTTTAACAAGACAGACTCTACTCACTAAGGGTTCATGAAGTCTAAAGGGAGTTCATACCAGTAAAATGAAATGAAATAACACCAGAGTCAATATTTGGGAGTGAGGGAGAGTGCATCATTTATTAGAAGAGTACCCAAACTACAAAATTACCCTAGACTTTCTATCTATAAGATGTGATTTAAAACTGTGCTTGCTACTGCTCTATGGGGCATTAATCCGGAACAACTGAACAGTGGTTTAAGCAAAAGGACAACAGTATCACTGCATGTACAGGCTTACAATGTAGCCTCTTCATTCATTTCTCTCCATTCTCCTTTAAGCTTGAAAGATAAGACTACGATAGGTTTTCACAATGAGACTTTCCAGATCAGAAGGAAGATGGGAAGCATAAATATAGTCATTTCTTTTCACTTCTAATCCTCAGCTTTGTTGAAACAATGAAGACAGGATCATTGGCAACAATGGGAGATAACTTTCCTCAGGATTATGGAAGGAGAGGAAAAGGTTAAATCCCAGCCCCCTCTGTGGCTGCTGCAATCCTGATTATTATCAGTTTTCCAGCTGATGCTATGTGCTTTAGGAGAAAAAAAAATCTACAGGATAATTTAATTAACTATTGAGATTAGTTTGGATTGTAGTTGCTCCAGCAGTGATGTCTGCTTCTCTCCATTCCTTAAGGACAGGAGAAATTATTTTGACACGATTGAGGTGCTCAGTTTTTAAATTAAAGATAGTTATAGATGCCACATTGTTGTCTTTTCCAGACTTGAAGTTCCACCAACAGTTTCCAGTAGTTGGTTTTTTGTGGGGTTTTTGGGCCATGTGGCCATGTTCTAGAAAAATTTCTTCCCGACGTTTCGCCAGCATCTGTGGCTGGCATCTTCAGCATCTGTGGCGAAACGCCAGGAAGAAAATTTTCTAGAACATGGCCACATAGCCCGAAAAACCCACAAAAAGCCATGGATGCCGGCCATGAAAGCCTTCGACTTCACAGTTTCTATCAGGCCTAAGGAAATTTATTGAAGTGTTCAGAGTGTTCAAAGCAATTTTCATCTGTCACTATAGTGTTGCCAGAATGAAAATTGGAGAGAGTCCCTGTAGCTTTAATGATTGTGTAGAAGAGATCTGCTTGCCAGACAACCAACTAACAAGCAAATCCTGTGGAAATTTCCTCTTCTACGTAACCATTAAAGCCACAGGAACCATCTCCAGTTTTTACTGTAGCAGTGCTAGTCATCAGTAAACAATAAAATTGTTAATTACTCCTCTGGGTAATAAGGATTGACACTCATTTAAATAGTGTATCTAGAAAAGACATTCTAGATATTTCTTTATCTGCACACTGCCTTTCCAGTAGATGTGTGCATTGTCCACAAGCCTAGTGAAACTGCCCAGAATGTCTTGCCAGATCATTCCATTCTTCCTTGGACTCAGCTAAATTCATTCTCATTAGCTTTAGTTTTATTACAACTGTCCTAACTTCCACTACCCCAAGGCCAGCACAAGTAATCAGTCTCTTTCATTGGTATTTAGAGTTTCAAATAACTGCACAGTTAATGCCCAAGGCACAAACAAGTATACTCTCTTGTAAATGCACTGGAATTGATTTTACATGCACACATATCACAGAACTCTGCTCTTTGGTTCTCACAGTGATTGCAATTGCTGTCTTAACCAAAAAAGATTACTCTTTTTTTTTAAAAAAATTCCAAATCCTCAGTAGATCCCTGCTTGAATCTGGCAATAAAATACAAAAGGTCACAATTGTGTAAAGCTTATTAAGTAGAAGGGTTTTGCTAGCAGGATTTTAATTTTAATTTGAAACTGCAGGGCTTAAAGAATAAAAAAATGCATCACAAAATTTTTTATTTATTTATGATATTTGTACCCCATCTTTCAGCCCTAAAGTCTCTCAGAGCAGCTTACAATTATTATTATTTTTAATTAGGTGGTTCCCTGCCCTCAGGCTTACAGTCTAAAAAAATTAATCCTCATTGTCCTTTTAGAATCTAAATGGAAGACAATATGATTTTTCCTATGTAGTGTTACACACAAACTTCTTCTAATATGTATCTCATTCTTTCCCCAAATATGGGGAATAATCAAGATCATCCCATGTTGTCTTCAAAATAATCATCATGTGAGCCAAGGTAACCTGAAAGATGGCGATTTGTCCAAGGACACCCAGTAAGCATTATGACTAACTGGGTATTTGAACCCATATGCTCCCATAAAGCACAAGGCATAGTTTTTGGTGGGTTTTTCAGGCTATGTGTCCATGTTCTAGAACACAAAAAACTATGGATGTCGGCTATGAAAGCCTTGGACTTCACATTGCATATGGTAGTTAGATAGGTGTGTGTATATATATATATAAGCTTATTTTGCATTTGTAATGCTGTGTCTGTGTTCTATATCTATTCTATAGATTAAATATGAAGTAGGCTGTTTGCTTTTGTTTCTAATAGTGTATACATGGAGATGATGTCACATTTCCCCTCTGCATTGTCAGCTGGAGAATAGCTATGGAAAATTCTCATTCTGATTAAGTTGCCTTGATGCTGGCCTCCATGGCAGGATGTACTAGGCATATGAGGAATAGTTGCAAATTTTATAATCCTTGAGAAAAAGTGTGTCTTGACACACTGAAGAACCTCATAAAAAAAACCCAAACAAACCCTGTCAACTGTTGTGAGATTTTCCTTTCCTGGACTCGAGAAAAAAAGACAGAAAAGAACAGTTAAAAAAAAAAAAGGGGGGGGGGGGGGGGGGGGTGGGAGACTATTTTTTGCTCAAAAACATATTTTGTATAAAAAAAAGTATTTGTAAAAGTTTTCTAAAAAAAACTTCTAAAAGCCCCCCACACCACGGTCCTTACAAAGTACAAGCCTCCCCCTCATAATCTCTCTCAGAGGGGAGGCAACATTTGAAGTTTCTCACTCTCATGAAAATATAGGCAAAGGTTTAGACTGCTAGGATATAAATTCTGAAAACAAACATTTAGTATATCAAAGTCCCTCTGTAATATATGCCCATGTGCATGTCTGTGTACATGCGCTCAGCTCCTAAAAGCCTCTTTTCACTGGTGGCACGTTACTTATAAGCAAAACACATTCCAAGGGCACAATAATGTGCCACCAATAGACTGTCACTTTTAGGAATATAGACGATGTGGAAATGTAGATGGAAATATACATTAGCTCTTTTCTGTGCAGCATATCAAGGAAAGATATAAGGAAAGTACAGCATGGGCAGAGTAGGCAGAGAAATTCAGCTGTTTATCTTTTGTAAGCACTGAGCTTTTGAATCCATGGCCTTACCTCACTTTAAGTATCAATACCTATCCTCAGAAATGCTAAAACAGAGTAACAGTACAGAAGTATGTGGTAGGAACAAGAGAAAGGGAACTAGGAAAACAGTAAATTGGTGTGGGTTCAATGCTCATGAAGAGGATTCACAAATGGTTCCACATTTCTATTTTACTAGAGTTCATTTTTGGAAGAGAGGTTTCTACTGCTCTCTTGCTGAGTCTGTAATGCACTCTAACACAAAAAATGTGTCTGGAAGGAAGCAATATCTCACTCTCCAGGCAATGATTAATGAATCCATTTGGCAAAGTGCCCTTATCTCTGACATACAGTGAGATTTTCAGGAGAGTGGGTCCATTGGCAGCTGTCAGAATTAGACTTCAAATTGCCAGGCAAAGCCACAGAGATCTTCCACACTAAAAGCAAAACTCTATTATGACAATCAGAATTTCAGCACATAGGGCAGTGGGGGGTAGGAGGTAAAGGTTCTATGAACATAAAACATAGCTTGAACTTTCTTAATCAGCCTCTGTGTCTGCCATTGCCTTAAATTCCTTATGAATGCATTTTCAAGTGGAGACAGATATAAGGTTTGCTGTGTGATAGAGATGGCTTGACGTTACATTTACTGGTCCAAAAATACAACTGTTAAATAACTATCTAACTACATAAATAAATAGAATGATTTTGAGTATTTTCAAAATGGATAAACACAAACTTGCAAGCTATTAAAGGGGAGGTTAGGGGAGGGAGACAGGTTATCTGCATGGAGGAAAGAGGGAGGGGGAAATCGAGCACAGATCATGGTTTGAATAAACAGACTAGGGTTACTAAAAATGGTTCTGCAGAGCATTTAAAGCATTTGGTCACAGTTAACATTCCACAATAGTAGTTAGTTATCATTACAGTAAAATTTAAAATAACTGTGCTGAATGAGTGTTCAAAAATAATTATACCAATTACTCTTGAGTTACTTTTGAAAAAGTAAGAATGTTACAAGTGGTTAGCACAAAGCAGTGAGTCAACATACTTCCCGCAACTTCTGTTTTCAACTGATTGCAGTACTTTCCAAATATGATTTATTTATATAGACCTTCAATGTAATGGCACTATGCTCCAGGGCTGACAATCTAAAAAAAACCCAAAACCACCAATGCACAGAAAACATAGATTACAGGGTGGCATGATGACCCATGCAGCCCTAGTGCCATCCTGCACCAACCAGATGTCTGAAGATATAAATATAGATAGATGAAAAGGATAAAACATATAAAGCATAAGTTATGTGTAAACATTTTTTTGCTTCTAGCAAAAGCATGTTTGCCCAGACTGGTCTTGTCAAGTGACACTGAATCCTCATCAGTTGTTAGCTGGTGATCTTAGAAAAATGAGCCCTGGTAGTGCAGTGGTTAAATGCTGGTACTCCAGCCAAAACATTTTGAGTTTGATCCTGCAGGGCCCCAGGTTGGCTCAGCTTTCCATCCTTTTATAGGTCAGTAAAATGGATACCTAGCTTGTTGAGGGCAACTGACTAACAAATTGTAAACTAATTGTAAATCTGAAGATGCCAGCCACAGATGCTGGCGAAATGTCAGGAAGAAACTCTGCTAGAACATGGCCACATAGCCCGAAAAAACCACAAAAAACTATAAATTGTAAACAAGTTAGAGAGTGCTTATCACTATAAAGCAGTATAGAAATGTCAGTTTAGAGATCATAACTTGATTTAAGAAGAACATTCCATCTTCATTACCTGAATCCTGGAGGACAAATGCAAGTGTATCCATTGACAGCATCTACACACAATGCCCCATGGCGACATTTGTGTGCCATGCAGTCATCATCATCAGTTTCACAGTGTTTCCCACTGTAGCCAGGTAAGCATTCACATCTGTAATGAGAACATCAGTGAACCCATAGGCACAAACCAGTGTTCAGTTATACAGGCAGTTCACACTAGGATGATAGGCAGAGCCATGGAGGGAGGGTGTGGCTTTGATACCCTCCATGATATGAGACCAGAGAATTTAAAAATAAGCAAGGTCCAATGGGCCAAGCTTGGGCATGTGATGGGGGGGGCAGAGTCAGTATTTAATAGCAACCCCCCTCAAAAAAAATCAGGCCTCTTTTGGTGCACACCAGTGGCATCCCCTTGTGGTGAAAGGTTAGGTTCTGGAACAGCTTAGACAGGTCAAGGGACCTGGAGTTGTGAAAGAACCTGCCTCTGGGGTAGACATGGGGGTTTTGCTCAACCTTACAAACTTGCGGGAGTTTGGAGGAGAGTGCCTTATGTTTACCTTCCTAGGACTGCATCACTGAAATCTGAATCATTGGATTCACCTCAGGGTCCAGTGTTTGTGCCCAAAGGGAAGGCTTGACACCAGGCTTTTCACTTAAATCAATTTTCTCAAGGGTTTTTTTGAAGTTCAAGGCTTAGCATTAAATAGGACATAGGTCAAATAAATGGCCCTTTATTCATCCAATTTATGTGTCTGGCCTCTTTACTTCATGGTCGGGTATCAAAAAGATCATTTATTATATGAGGAGAAACCAATATATACCCCAAAGCCAAAGGGCACTGCAAATCTACATATCTGTGGTGACAATCAAATAATATTTTCAAAGCATTTTTTTTACCAGACAATAAAGGGAACAATAAGATCATTTGTTCCTTAGTTTTTCATTTGAAGATAAAATAACAGAATAACACTTCTACTGCATTTGGATAACTATGCATTTACAGAAAATAGACTGGAAGAACCCAAATAACAGCAATGATAGGCTATTACACTTTTATATTGCAGTTGTTAAGTTGCTTGTATTAAAGTTGTGTCAGCATTTCCATTATAAACCCCATTTACTGATGTTTATTACTCAACCATAAAAAAAATGTGCTCTTGGATGAAATTTGGCATTCAAGATCTCGGGCCAGGGAGAACAGATCTCTGAAAAACTGGGCAGTCTCTCAAGAACTTAGACACTATGTTTTGGACTGGCTTGAATGTATTTCAGCCTATAAACTACATTTCAAACCTCCCAGCTGGATGTTAGTCTACAGATGGAAAATAGCAAGCATATCATTCAAAGCAGAACAAAAGATGAACATCTATTACTTCCATAGTTTAGCACACGTGAAAGATTTTGGAGACAGTACTTTCAGATACCTCTGAACTATGCATGTCAGCAGCTTATTTAATTCTAATTCTAATGTCAACCCTTTAATGTCTCTAGACTGTTGCTCCCTTTCCCAGAAACACTAGTAGGGAAAGATGGAAAAAGAGGTGAATCAGGAACAGGAGGTAATATACAGCAGAGATATTCAGATCACCATACTCAGAGTCTGAGTGGAATGGCTAAAGAAGGTATGGCCGTGTGCGTGAGAGAGAGAGAGAGAGAGAGAGAGAGAGAGAGAGAGAGGAGACAATCTGTGGGTAAAGAAATATTTAGTTTACATTTCTTGGGCCTGACAATAGAATATAGCCATCTTAGCCCCTTCCAGGCAGAAGTTTGCAAGTATGAAAAGTAAATGGGGGAATAAGGTGTTAAGGAAAAAGCAACATGGGATATACAGTAAATGAAATAAAACATGTATGTGAGAGTCAGGGTGACTCAGCAGAAGCCAATTGGGAACCACACAGGTGTAAATGGTAATACAATTAACAAGTCCTGAATGCCAAGGACAAGAAATGTAAAGTGGATAATTGGACACACCTGACAATTGTTAAGTGGTCAAGGCTGAGATGATGAAATCATTAATTGTAGGATGAACCAAGAGAACCAATGAGAATGTTGTACACGCCTACTGGGTGGAAACAGACAACAGTGGGTGGTACCATGCATTGACTATAATAATGACTATGCATCCCAATGTATTTTGTGGGTAGTAGTGGGTTGTAGAGTGGGTAGTAGTAGTGGATAGTGAGGAGTAGAGTATTGTTGTGTTGGATAGTTTTGGAGCTGTATATAGTAGAATAAAGTAGATCTTTTATTTAAGACTACTGAGTTGTCTGGTGTCTTGGGTGAAGCTACAAGAGCCAGCTGGATCCTGAAGAAGAAGGGTGAAGACGTCTGTGGAAGCAAGAGTGAGAAGGCTTGGAGAGTTTGTCGGGGTCTTCAGCCTATTCTCTGTAACTCTGCTAAGCTATAACCACTGGCCAAAACTGGTCAGCGCGGTGCACAACCAGGTGGTGAGTTCAAGCCAGAGGTGAAGAGCTACAACTCCCATCATCCCTGACATAAGGCAAGGGAGTGCAAATACAAGACCCACCCACAGTGTCCCTGTCCACTCTGTTCTGACATTTTAATATTTACATTTGAACAGACACAGATAGGTGCATGCTGTTGACCTCTTTTAAAAAGCAAAATCCATACAACAGCAATGACCAATTGTTTTTAATCACAATTAAAGGGGGTACGTTGGACCACAAACTAAGGGGACACATACTGAGTCCTTATTTACTAATGCTCTGAGACAGCTGGCTGAAGGTGTTCAATAATCAAGGTTATATCCTTCGTAGTGTTAGGAAGACGACATGCTCTCTCGATCCCTGTCCTTCATGGCTGGCAGCTCAGGGGGGAACGGCCGTAACGGATATGTTGCGCTGTATTATCAATTCATCCTTCAGGGAAGGGCAGTTTCCATTTAGTTTAAAAACGGCCATTGTAAAACCTTTGTTAAAAAAGCCCTCCCTAGACCCCCTAATTCGGAACAATTATCGGCCTGTCTCACTACTGCCTTTTTTAGGGAAGGTGATCGGGAGGGTGGTTGCCTTCCAGCTTCAAGGGATCTTGGATGAAACGGATTTTCTAGACCCATTTCAAACCGGCTTTCAGGCGGGCTATGGAGTTGAGACTGCCATGGTCGCTTTAGTCGATGATCTCCGTCTGGGCATGGACAGGGGTAGCGTGTCCCTGTTACCAAACGCCTGCCTAAATAAGGCTCAGTGGCCTTCGATACCATTGACCATGGTATCCTTCTGGAACGCCTGAGGGAGTTAGGTATCGGGGGCACTACGCTTCAGTGGTTCCGTTCCTACCTCTCAGGTAGATTCCAGATGGTGCAGCTGGGGGACTGTCGCTCCGACAAGAGGGCCCTTACATCTGGTGTCCCTCAGGGAGCGAGTTTGTCCCCCATGCTATTTAACATTTACATGAAGACGCTGGGAGAGATCATCCTGAGACACGGGGTGCGGTGTTATCAGTATGCTGATGACACCCAAATATGTTTCTCTGTGTCTCCGACTGATACAGTGACTAGGGATGGCATCTCTCCTCTAAATGCCTGTCTGGAGTCGGTAATGGGCTGGATGAGGGAAAACAGACTCAGCCTGAATCCAGAGAAAACGGAAGTACTCGTGATAGGTTCTCCTGGCCGGGGGAAGGAAATTTGTCCACCTGTCCTAAATGGGGTCACACTCCCCATGAAGGACTCAGTTTGCAGTCTGGGGGTGCTTCTGGACTCGTCGCTCCACCTAACTTCTCAGGTGGATGCGACGGTCAGGAGCACCTGCTATCAGCTTCGGCTGATACACCAGCTGCGACCCAACCTGAGCCGGGGGGACCTTGAAATGGTGGTACACGCCCTGGTAACCTCTCGGTTGGGTTTCTGCAATGCGCTCTACCTGGGGCAACCCTTGTACCAAACCCTTCAATTAGTACAGAATATGGCACAGAGGTTGGTTACTGGATCCTCCAGGTCCAGCCATATAACACCAGTTTTGCAAGATCTACACTGGCTGCCTGTTCGCTTCTGGGCGCAATACAAGGTGTTGGTTATTACCTATAAAGCCCTAAATGGCTTGGGCCCAGGGTACTTGGAGGACCGCCTCTCCCCATACAGTCTGCCTCGCTCTCTCAGATCGGGCAGGAAACATTTATTAAGAGTTCCTAAAGCAAGATATACTTCATCTCGGAGGGCTTTTTCCATCCCAGCCCCACAGCTTTGGAACTCCCTGCCCGACGAGCTCCACGTTGTCACCTCCCTTGATGTATTCAAGAGGAATTTGAAGACCTTCCTATTCCACCAGACTTTTCCCCATGTGCCTTAATGTTATCTTTTGTCTCCCTTTGATGATGTATACTGTTCAATCCAGCTATTTGTTATGGTTTTAATGCTTTGTAATAATTGGTTTTAGATGCTGTATAGTTTTAATTGCTATGGGTGGTTGGTTTGTACACTGTTGGGGATATATGTTGCTTATAATTGTTTTTGTTGCAATTTGTTGTTGGAAACCGCTATGATCTACACAGGAAAAGCGGTATATAAATAAAATTTTTGTTATTTTATTATTATAACACACATTTTTTAAACACCATTGTAAGCCACTTTGGAAGATTAAAATTGAAAGTTGATGTATAAATTTAAATAAATATACAATGAATGAGTGAATGAATATTGGAAAAAGTACGATAAAAAACTACTAAATGAGGCAACCTACTGTGTAATTTTTCTTGGGCATCTTCTGAGCTGTGCAATGGGCTTACATCAAGGAATATTAATACCTCCTTCAAAATATTTCCTGATGTCTGGAAACGAGATCTGATTTTTTAAAGTCTTTCTTAGAGCCCTTGTCTTTGGTCCAGGATAGTGTATCTAGTTTGAGTCTCTTTTGCCTTGATTTTCAATCTAACAACTGTATGTTCTGTTGATCCACCATCCACTTTGTTACAAACTCTTACCACTAGATTTCTTGCCCTAGGTTATTGAGCTGACCCTGCATAAACTGAGATACCTGAGCTCCTATGAAGCCCACTCTTCTCAGGTTGAAACCCAGAACAACTGCATATAGGCACAGAGTCAGAAGTGCTGTGCAAAACACTTTGTGCCAGGTGGTGTTACACGTCTATAAGCAATGGTGGCAGGAACAAAAAGTTGAGGGTTGTGTCTGATTAAGCCCAGGGGCTGTTATTTCTCAAAGTTTTCCAGAGGCATAGGAAAGGAGCTTAGCAATGTTTCAGGCACACTGGCAAGCAAATGATATCCATCATAAGATGCTGTGGGAGGAAATAGCTGCATTTAATCCTGTTGCTTTATTGATCCCTGTTGTCCTAATATAAAGTGATGTAATAAGGAACGATGTGCAGGTCCTTAGTCAAAACTGCCATGGATCACTTTTATGATGTGTATTGGCTATCACAGTAATGATAGAACCACCACTTTTATTAGAAAGGCTGCATTAAATCAGTGCTTTATTCTGTCAGATAGTAATTCCATGATTCAGAATAATAAAGCTTATTTGTAATCCTACTCTTCTACCTACACACTGGGCAATTGCCACCAAAGGTTTATTTTCCAAAGATAGATATTAAATTAGGAACACGGTATATATTGCAATGGACATTTTCATGAAGAATGGCACTGAACATTTTAAAATAAAAACAAAGAAAATATATTCCATAATTTAGAGGGGGGGTTGTATTAAAAGCTAGCTCCACTAAATAATCACAGACACTGAGGCCAAAAGGAACAAAGTGACATCCTAAAGTGACCACAAAATATATTAGTGCAGATGAATACTTCAAATTCTTGCCTACACTTTGTTCCCCAGTTACTGATATTTCCTAGTGTTATTGCATGTATTTTGTCACTTCTGTGCCTGAGCATTTCTCCCAAAAGACACAATTAATCACAACAGTAACAAATTGCTAGATTTCCTTCATCTCTGTGGTGGAGATGACATACTGGTACTTTGTAAGGCTGTTAGCTGCTGCCAGCAGTCAGCATTATCGGAGGCCGCCCGCCTTGGCAGGTTGGCCCGGTTGCTGCTGGGGATGTCCCCGCGGCGGGAACGGGTCCCCCCCGGTGAGCGGCTCCCAGCAGCCATGGTGTGGGGCCGCTCAAGCCGTGATTGGCTCTGGGGGGGAACCATAGGCGGGACTTCTGCCCGCGCTGTTGGGACTACAGGTCCCAGCAGACATCGCGGGCGGAAAGGCCCGTTGATTGGGCAGCGTCATTGGATGGCGCCGCCCGCTGATTGGAGGGAGGGCCGGGAGGTGGGCTTTGCGGCCCTTTCCAGGCCTCCCATTGGTTGGTGGGCCTATAAAAGGCCCACGAGGCGGCAAGGCGGGTGCCATTGCCAAGGAGCTCACCCACCCACCCTCCCTATGTGGATTGGGCTATTGTCACAACTATGTGGGGCGGTTGCATAGGTCTTGGATCTGGTGGGCGTGGTTTCCAGGGCTGCGTAGCACTGGATCGGGAGTCCATCCAGACACGGGGGCGTTGCCATTGCGGGGGCATCATCAATACAGCGTCCCCCGGTGGTAAGGGATAGTTATGGGTTGACGCACATCTGCGGAGATGTGATCAATCGCTTGGGCGATCGTTGGTACAGGAGCAGAAAGAAATCCCTTGCCATCCCGAAGCTTGGCCATGCCCAAGCACTGGGGTTCATCCACTCAGCACTGGGCTGATGGATGACAGATCCAGACCTCATGCATTGGAGCCAACCCTACCTTATGGATTTTGTATATACCTTTTGTCATGTTGTGGCCTTTCCTCCAACTATGTGCTGTTCTCTATTTGTCTGCGGCGGCGTCCCTCTTAAGCAACTTGCTGAATAGGAATGACAGTGTTTAAATAAACATAGGGTTTTTTTCTTTTCAAATGGAGGCTGTAATTCCAGCCAATCCTGATAAATGCTGGAGTTTCGTGAGCTATGCTTTGCATCTTATTATTTCACTTACTCATGTCTTCTGATTCCCTCCCCTTTTGCCTGCTTCTTTTATGATTTTTCTACCTCCCTTCAAATTGAATTTCTATAGTTGCTTTTAAGAAGAATTATTACAAAGGCAGACTGAAGCCATCCGTAATTCAGCAGTGATATCATCCTACCAGTACTTAGTTTTGAAGTACATGTCATACTGAAGATGGAGCAAGTTTGTTTTCTGCAGCTCCAGGGACTTCCAGGGAATGGGTACAAACTATTTGAAAAGAGATTCCACTTCAACATTAGGAAGGACTTCTTGAGGGTAAGAGCTGTTCAACAGTGGAATACGCTACCACAGAGGGTGGTGGAGTCTCCTTTTTAGAGGTTTTTAAGCAGAGGCTGGATGGCCATCAGTTGGGGGTAATTTGATTGTGGATTCCTGCATGGTAGGGGGTTGGATCTGATCACCCTTGAGGTCTATTCCAACTCTATGATTCTATGACATTGTTGTGCCATTATATTTATTCATCTTAAAATCAACTTTCTAAGCTCTGCCTCCATTACAGTTCACTCAAGATCACCTTTAACTCCAGTTTCTTTCTTCATGTCTGTTTTGGCCCTGTCAATACATATTAATGCCAAAACCAAGAATATTAGCAATGTAAATCCTTACTGATCACTTTCTCCAAAGGAAAAACAAAACATATCAGCATATTCATCCTTGCTGGACAATATAGAGAGAACTTTTCTGTGCACTTTTTAATTATTCACATTTAAAAAAACAAAAATTGCAATTGCTGCGATTTGATGGAATTTTCAAAGGCTGAAGCACTGAATGAGTTGCTTGCATCTTTTTGATTAATAATCCTTTCCTTCTGTGCTCACTGGGTACTTAACAAAGGGGGGAAATGTGAGTTTTGTGCAGAGGGGTTTTTTTTGCACAAATTACACAAAAAAATCACTTTTTCTCTTGTATAGGAAGTGAAAGATCTTGTACTCATTACCAAATTTTCAAAAGTGTTGATTTCTCCACAATTTAAGACACCTTTCCAGTTGAAGGTGAAAAAATGGTGATTATCCAGAAGAATAAAATGTTATTCTTTTTCAGCCCTTCCCTCATTCACTGCCCAAACTGAATCCCCATCCAGTCACTTCATTTCCTGAAAACAAACAGAGTAATTAACTAAATGGTTGGAAATTGATAGTTCATTTTGACCTGCTTTTCTGAGGTCCTCTCTGCACTGGTCAGGATACTTTGAAGCCTCCAGAGATGCCCCAACCCCCTCCCATTTCCTCAGCCCTTCATTCTGATGCCAGGCAACTCTTCACATGAGTGTACCACTCTGTGGTTTGGCACAGCAGCAGAGAGTCATTCACTCCTGAGGTCAGAATGAGAGGCCTAGCCTCAGTCATACAGTTAGACACTTTGTTCTGACCTCAGATTAAGTGATATGCACCAGCAGTGGCCATGCTGGACGGCAGAGCAGGACATGTTTTAAACAGCTACCTGGCATCAAAACAGAAAGCTCTGGACCTTTCTGGAAGATCCAGATAAAACAGGGAGTTATTTAAACCCATTTTAATAGGGTATACCCTGAATTTGTTGCTGAACAAACATTGTTTGGTCTGTTTGAGCCAGACTCAGGATTTGAGGTGTGCACTCACCAGTCTTCCCACTGAGAGGACAAGGAGAGGCCAATTTATTTGGCTCATGCAGAGAGGGCATTGGACTATATTCTCTCTGACACAACTACATTGTCTGGGAATAGGCAGGGGCCTAGGCTTGTGCTAATGAAACAGTTCAAAGCTATGAAAATGAGCCACAACCATAACACATCTCCTTAACATGTGGAGAGAGAAATAGTTTGCTGTGTGTATATGTGTGTAGGAAAGTAATATTTAATTTTTTAATATTTTATTGTTATGCTAGGAACTACAAAATCCATTACCATTGTCCCATTCTGGTACACCTCCTTCACTCCACACTCAGTGCAACAAACGGTTATTAATGTACATGGTGCAGGCTATAATTTGCAGTCTCTCTGGCAATATATTAATATTAAAATACTTAAAATAAGGAAATTTCTTATTTTCATAGAAAATTTTGTATAAGAAAATGTATATGTCTCTGTTCTACTATTGCTGGCAAGGTTTTATAGTCATATAGCCTTCTCCATGGCTGCTCCAAGGCTGTGGAACTCCCTGCCACAGGAGGTCAGGTTGGCCCCCTCCCTGCTCTCTTTCCACTGACATTTTTATTTAGGCAGGCATTTGGTGGCTGAATTTTACTAGTACTGGTTTTAACTGTGTTTTAACTTATGTTTTAATATTAATACTTTTTAATTTTTTTAATTTTTGTAAATTAATGCTTTTACTTCTGTCTTTTAAAATTATTTTGTCTTTTTAAATTATTGTAACCTGCCTTGGATCCCATTGTGGGAGAAAGGTGGGATAGAAAACCTTGAAACAGATAGATAGATAGATAGATAGATAGATAGATGCATCAGAAAAATTAGTTCAGTCAACTACAACAACACTCCTTCTGCTGGTTTCTCTGCTGACATTGTAGCTGGATCTTTGCTTCTTGTCAGAAAGGTAGAAAAGAGAACAACTGCAACAAAAGTAACAAAAGATAGGAGTTGGTCCCTACAAAAGTTGCTGCTGAAATTTTGCTTTAGGGTGTCACCATCTTGAAAAAGATGTCGGCTTTTTTCAAATCTTATATTGAGCACTTTCCCCATTTCCCTCATCTCAACTTAGATCAGGGACAGCAGTCATGAAACTCTCCAGAAGGTGATGGATTGCAAATTCCATCAGCCCTAATCAGCATAGCCAATGGTGAGTTATGTTGGAAGCTGCAGACATATAATGTTCCAAGTGACTAAGAGAAAAAGAGGATTAGATGCCTAATGTTCAACACCACAGAGCTGAAAGATGGTGAGTGTGAGAGCAAAGGAATTGAGCTGGAACTAAAGAGTCAGAGTGGAAAGAGCCAAATAGAATAGTGTCCTCTTTTTGCTTTACACCCACGTGTGAAGATTCACAGAAGTGTATCTGAAATAAAAATAATAAGAATACTACTTCTCTCTTTACTATGACAAGGTAAGTACTTGTTGCAGTATGCCTCTGCATATCAGTTGCTGTGAATATCAGGTGTAGCGTGTAGCTGTACCTGAGTCCATCTGGTTATATGAACAAAATGTTAGACAAGATAAGCCTTTGATGTGATCCAGGCAGGCTTTTCTTCTGTTCTCAGGTTATTTTGTGGCTATCTGCGGTTTTGCATAATGTAATATGGAAATATTAAGATGTGCTTACTTACCTATATCCTTTGTCAAGAGAGATACATTTGGAGTCATGTTTGCAAGGGTTCAGCTCAGGTACACACTGGTTGATCACCTCATCACATAGCTCCCCTGAAGAAAGAATCAAATTAAAAGGATGTTATATATATTAAACTGTTGTGTGAAATTGATAGCTTCTTTGAACATTTTCCAACACAAGATGAAGGGATAAAGATTTGCTTAAGAAGTAGATAATAAAAAGAAGAATGAAGGATATAACATGCAGTACAAAGGAAAACTTGAAACTGTTTAACAAACCATCTTGTGGTGTAGATTTATTGTGGCCTAAATGAACTGTGACCTAATTAATTAATTAATATCACCTTTTTGTGGATGATTAAGAGGAATCTTCCTATAATATCCAATGCATCTGAGGATGCAGTCTATGAAAACTCATGCTGCCAGCTTTTTCTTTCAGTTAGTCTCAAAGGTGCTACAAGATCTCTCTGCATATAATATCTGTTGGTGAACTGTGGCCCTCCAAATGTTGTTCCACTGCAACTTCCATTACCACTATCCAGAGTAATCTATAAAAATATCTGTAAGGCCCCTTTGCCTATTTTAGCACCAACCTTTAAGGTCACAAGGCTTTTATTTTTATTACAATTGACTATTAGATCTACCCCTTTGAATATGGAACATTATACCATTAATGGCATCTATCTCTGCACAGGTTTTGGCAAGGGGGTAGAAAACAGTTACATATTCTCCATAAAGACTGGACTTTTCCAATAAGCTGTACAAGACCAGTACTTTTTAATTTCTTCATCAATGACTGAGAATTACAAGTGAGTTGTCCTATACCAAAATGATTAAACCAAGGTTATTGTACTTTGGGTAAATTATGAGGCAGCATGATTAGTGAAGTCGAAGGTTTTCATGGCCGGCATCCATAGTTTTTTGTGGGTTTTTCGGGCTATGTGGCCATGTTCTAGAAGAGTTTCTTCCTGACATTTTGCCAGCATCTGTAGCTGGCATCTTCAGAAGATGCCAGCCACAGATGCTGGCGAAACGTCAGGAAGAAATTCTTCTACAGTGTGCCTGCGCCATACGCAGGTGCGCCATACGCGGCCTTGAGCATACGTGCTAAAGCCGCGGCGCGCGGGGTGGAAGGGGAGGCGTGTCCCATTCAATTGAATGGGTGCGCACGCCCATTGCGCCCCGCGTGCGCCTGCACCGCCGCCACGAGCCCCATTGTTTCCAATGGGGCTCGAGCATAGGCGGAATTCGCCTTACGCAGAGGGATCCAGAACGGATCCCCCGCATAAGGCGAGGACGCACTGTAGAACATGGCCACATAGCCCCAAAAACCCACAAAAAACTACAGCATGATTAATTGGAAAACACAATAATGCTTGAAAAATGGAAGGCAGTAAGAAAAGAGGGAAAACACACTACAAGTGGAGGAATTCAATCAAGGAAGCCACAGCTCTGAGTTTGTGGACAGCTAATAACAGGTTTTCTTGGTGGTCTATCGTTCAGAGGGTTATGGTAAGTCAAAGCTGACTTGACAGCACATAAGAACAAATGAGGTGCCCAAATTTGCAGATGATATCAAATTATTTAGGGTGCTTAAAACAAAAAGGGTCAGCAGAGATCTCAAAAATGAAATCTTCAAATTGGAATGGTGTAAGGTATAAAGTCAGACAAACTGGGGCAATAAAAATAAAAAAGAACAAAATTTCATAGCTTGATAGATAGATACAGTAGATAGATAGAGCTTGAATAGGGAGTGATTAACCAAGAAATGATTCTTGGGCATGTGGGTGTTAACTCAATGAAAACCAGTGTGATGATAAATTGAAAAAGGCACATTTAAGGCTAGAAATGATTAGGAAACGTACTGAAATTAAAGCTGTCAGCGTCACAACAGCTTTATTCAGATCTAAGTATAACCACATGAGGAATGTTGTATATAGTTATGATTCTCTCATCTCAGAAAGAGTATTGTATAGTTGGAAGACGAACAGAAATGGGACCCCAAAGAGCCCCATTTTCTCAACTATATTATGAGGAAAGATTACAGTGGTCCAAAACACACTGCAGAAATTATGAGACTGCTTTAACTGCCCTTGATCAATGCTAGGGAATTCTAACAACTGTTGTTTTGTGAGACATTTAGCCTTCTCTGTCAGAGAGCTCTGGTGCCATAATAAACTACAATCCCCAGGATTCCCTAGCACTGAGCCAGGACAGTTAATGCAGTCTCCAACTGGATAATTTCTGCACTGTCTTTTGGACCAATGTTATATTACCTCTTAATGGGAACATGAATGGAAAAGTGCTTCTGTACTAATGTTCTGCTTGTGGGCTTCCTGTAGACATCTAGTTGGCCACTATGGGAAACAGAATACAGTCGCCTTTCCTTTTTTGCAGAGGATCTGTTCCAGACCCCCTGGTGAAAATGGAGTTTTGCATATATTCAAGCCACATTAGCATGAATTTATTGCGGGTGCATGGTGGCGTGCAGACGTGCACTGAGGGCACATGCCCCATTCATTCTCCCTCCGTTCGTTCCTCGCGCATGAGCGAGGGATGTGAATCCGAAGATCACGAGAACAGAGGGAGGACTGTACTAGCTTAGGCCTGTTACAGACTGCCAAAATAAAGCTGCTTTGGGTCTCTTTGGAGGTATGCTGTTTAAATGATGCATGGGTCCTAAGAATCCGGAAGCTTCACCAAAGCTGCGCTCCAGTGCTTAGGAATGGAGTGTGGCTTTGGTGCGACCTCCAGACTCTTAGGACCCATGCATACCTCCAAAGAGACCGGAAGCAACTTTATTTTGGCAGTCTGTAACAGGCCATAGATACATCTTTGGTCTAATTCAGCACGATTCCTTTTCTGTTTTTATATCTGTTGCTTAGGCATAACTTTCAGCTTTAGCTCTGACATATGGAACCAACAGTGGAGAGACCTAGAGCCTCATTTATTAATATGTTGAGTGACATTATTGGGGGTTGCATAAATATTTCAAACATTAACTTTAATTTAAAACCAGTGCTTTATTTTCCTAGCATACCATTATAACCTGATTCAGAATTGTAAAACTATGCTTTTCAGTAATGCTAAACAGATTTAAGACTGTATATAATTATTAAATACCCCATAGAAATGCTCAGACTCTTGGACCCAAAGGATAGGTGGTCTTCTCAGGAAAATGGCCCTCAAGGGCAAGGGACACTTCACCTGGTTTTAGTTATTACCTCTTCAGTTCAAAGCTTAGTTTTATATTTCTAACTTATAACTGAACAGATTCATGATGTGCAAAACCAGCAGTCTTCTGAGTACTACATTATTTGGATATACTTCACTACCTCAGATTTGTGATACTGCCCAAGATGGACCTGGAACCCATTTCGTGTAAGTAATACCCAGATTATTAAATCCTTGTACCAAAACCTGATCCCAAAGTCTCTTAGGCAGTTTGAGCCACACTGTAAAGCTTCACAGACAAGTAGTATGTCTACAGAGTCCAACATGAATTTTGTACATTTACATACATACATCTGCAACAACACTTTCAACAGGAAAAACAAAGCTGTAAAATATACTACTAGACTGGATTAAATTTCTTTTTCTGCTAAGTACTCAGTTTAATGGAAAGAAAAAGCTCATTTAGGGATTACTGGCAACAAAGTCAAGCCATAACTTTCTGCAACATTGCTAGTGCTTTTCTCATAAGCACTGAAGTCACAAACTGAAGTATCAGTTGTAAACAATGCCCAACAGAATTGAAGTAAGTCAAAGCTACATGATGTTTTCCCACTAAAAATAATTTATATCATTCACCTTGCTTGGAGGGTGAGAGGAGGACACAAAGTTAACTCAAGTCAGGTTGTGTGAAATGGCCAAATGAGGATTCAAAGAACATAAAGTTCTGTGTGGTTGCAATACAAAATTCAACCACTCTTAGTTTACTGCATAGCTGGCTGCCAGTTCCCCAAAGAGACCCCAAGTGCTAGATTTATCATGTATCAACCTAGGATTTTCTAAGGAAAGAAGGAAAATCAGTTTTAGATAGTAGACAGTTATAAATCCTCTTCTTTAGTTCTGATGCGGCTGAAAAACCAGAGGGCTTTTAAAACAAACTCACAATAGTGGCTAAATCAGGATAAGTGCATATTGCCATTTGTGCAGCACTTTGAAAGCCCTAAATCTAATTGCAGGATCAAGCTACCAAATCAGTGGGAAATTGGTAAGTCACCACTTATGTAAGCTCCATTGATTTAATCAGTTTACTCCAGTTTGGAGCATATGTAATTATAGTGGGCCCTTTTTATCTGTGGAGGTTCCATTCCAGACTCCCCTTCCCACAGATGGCAAAAAATGCAGGACCTTAAGCCCTACAGTATTCAATGGTGGCATGTGTGGCCATGGATGTTCTCTCAGGGCCATGTGCACACACAGCCATCCATGGATGGCAAGCCTGTGATTGGGATGGGCACACTGTACATACAAAAAGGATATAACTAAGGCATGTGTCACTGACCACATCTGACTTTCAAGGAATAATCAAGCTGGCATGCAAGTGTTAACCATGGGAATGCACTCCTGGCCACTGCTGAATCTACAGCTTCCATGGCTGAGTCCAGGAATATGTCCAAGCTGAGAACTTTCATTTCCAGGAGGGGTGAACTAGTAAAAATCTTCTTGAACTCAATGTATCTTACTAGTGTAAAGGGTAGAACTTTTAAAGATACATATACAGTAGATAAAAAATGTACTATATCCACTATACTCCACAGAAATCAAAGCCTAAATCCAAGTGTCAGTCTTGACCTATTAATCAATTGGACATTGATAAATTAACACTTATAAAAATGAGACACAAAAAGGAGACATAAACGACTGCAGCAATTATATAAGAGATGAAACTCCCTAAATATTAGGATACTTAAATTGTTAAATCTTCACTTAGGTTAGGTCCCCATTGTTCACATCCATATGTCAGCATCCAGTACCCTCAAAACCTTTTAATCAATGGGGCTAAGCACTCAGAATTTATGATTTCCCTGATACTGCTTCTGCTTGTACTTCACTCCCATCCCAGGCTCATCAGAAAAGAAACAACAGCAGTGGAAAGGAAAATTTTGGGGGGTGGGGACAAGGGCACAGGAGGGAGAAATCTAGCACACCTACCTCCACTTGCCCATGTTTTAAATCACCCTTCAGTGCGATTCTGATACAAAATTCTGCCATCCTCATACTTAATTTGAATTACAGTATACTCACACAAGCTCTTTGAGGGTTTTTTTTTGGGGGGGGGGTAGGTAAACAGTACCTTGGTCAGTATAAACTGGGAGTAGGGAAATTAAGACGATAGAGTCTCTAGATTTCAGGGCTGCTGGTATGTATTTAGCAAATATGCAGAACCATCAAAGAATTATCGAATTATCAAAACATATACTATTTTTCATGTTTTAATATATTTAAGTGTACAAAATTAACACTTAAGAACATATGTTAACACTGACTCATCATGACCTTCTATGACTCCAAAACTAAGGCAGCAAAGACAACATTGAATTAAAGAAACAATCTTCATACAGCTGGATTCATGCAATATATTTTTCCAGTTTACCACACCAGAATTTCTGCATCAGAATAAATATCATTTATTTCATTTAACATCCAGTATTTTAAAATCAGAATAATATTTTCCTTGGTCAATGGAAGAGAAAAATATTGTGTGTATCATTTGTTTAAATTGTTGTTTTCCTACTGTCTTAACAACCAATTGGCTAAGGTACAGCCAAATGCCATGTGTTCTGCATTTTTGTTCTCTGAAATCCTATTTAGGTAATTCCTTACATTTGTTGTTAATATTAATGTGACATAGATAAAAGGCCTGGAAAACATTTTCTGTTTTATGGTGGGGTGTGTGTGTGTGTATGAGAGAGAGAGAGAGAGAGAGAGAGAGTATAAGAATACATGTGTGCATATGTGTGTGGTTAAATGCTGGTACTGCAGCCACAAGATTGTAAGTTCGATCCTAGAGGAGGGCTCCAAGGTCCATCCTTTGGTAAGTCAGTAAAATGAGTACCCAGTTTGTTCGGGGCAATTGGCTTACACATTGTAAACCACAATTAGAGAGTGGTAGTTCACCAATAAGTGGTATAGAAATGTACTTGCTATTGCTATATATTATATACGATCATTTTTTTCCTCTCACCTCAATCTTCCCCCTCCCAGAGCCTCAGGGAACATGTTAGCATATAGTGCCTACTCCATACCTCACTTTCCCCTTGCCCATTTTCTACCCCCCCCCTGCTTTTTCACGATCTTTGAAATCTACTTCCAAACTTTCCTGAGTGTTTCTGGGTGCAGCCAAATACTGGCACTGCCTACTTATTCAACAAGTTAGAGACCAGAGCACTTCAACAATTTCCACTTTTTGACAGTGTTCTGGTCCCTAACCTGTTGAATTAGCAGGGGATGTTAGTTATGATGAAGTATGTTTATAATAACAGAGGCCTAGATCAGGGAATGGCATGCTGTTATAAGCATGAAATGTCCATAGAAGCTCTTTGCCCAGACAAAGCAAAGTTTATATAAGAATATGCACCAGTGTTTCCCAAATTTTGGTTCTCCAAGTGTTTTGGACTTCAACTTCCAGAAACCATAGCCAGTTTGGCCAACAATCAGGAATTATGGGAGCTGAAGTCCAAAGCATCTGGAGGACCAAAATTTGGGAACCACTGACTTAGATAATGTGGTCTATATAAGCACATATCTAGACAATGTGAAGTATATGTGATGTAACAATCCTCCATGGAGTGTGTAAATCCATAAACTGATTTATTCATTCTCATTAACTGTGAGAAAGATGATAAAGATGCATACTTATTATCCTGTTGTAAAAATATCATGAAAATACAAAGCTTAAGTGAATCTTAAGTGGAATGTCAGTGTTAATGTGCCTACTGGACAACACTGTTGTTTACAATTTTGGGAACATAGTTACCAAAATAGTAAACTAGAAGGAATTCTAGCTAGATACAGATTGACAGACAAATGTCAAGGAGCCTTCAATCCCTCAATAAGGGATGCAGGGGTGGGGAGTCGATGAAGGAGGGAGACTTTGGCAGAATCCAAAAACTAGCAGAAAAACATTATAAGACAACACACTCACCACAAAAGGTATTATTATTATTATTATTAACCTTTATTTATGAAGCGCTGTAAATTTACACAGCGCTGTACATGCAATCTTTTTAGTTAGACGGTTCCCTGCCCTCAGGCTTACAATCTAGAAAGACAAGACACAGAAGGAGAAGGGGGTGGTGACGGGAAAGGGTAAGAGGTCCAGCAGTTCCTCTCAACCTCCGAGGCCTGGACCAAGGCAGATGGACTGGAGGGAGGGCTTGGCTTCATAATGGAAGGTTAATCATTATCCAGGGAAAATACATACTCACAAGTAGGATAATACATATACAGTACATAGCAATACAGGAAATGGATCGATAAACAGCCAACAACAGAACATCAGATAGTAAGCGACAATTATGCGATGCCTGGGAAGGCTTCTCTGAATAGGATGGTTTTCAACTCCGTTTTGAAGCTGGTTAAAGAAGTGATGGCTCTTGCTTGTGGAGGAAGAAGGTTCCAGGAGTGAGGGGCAGCAAGTGAAAAGGGGCGAATCCGGGATGGGGCAGAGGAAATCCTGGGCTGGGACAGCAGACCTTGACTACCAGAACGGAGGGCCCTAGTGGGAAGGTGAGGAGAAAGAAGGTCGGATAAGTAAGGAGGGGCCAGTCCATGGAGGGCTTTGAATGTCGACAGCAGGAGCTTATACTGAATGCGGAAAGGGAGGGGGAGCCAGTGAAGGGATGCCAAGACAGGAGAGATGTGGTCAGAGCGGTGGGTGGAAGTGATAATGCGTGCAGCTGAATGCTGGACAGAGATTAAAGGACGGAGGTGAGAAAGAGGAAGCCCAGCCAGGAGGACATTACAGTAATCAAGTCGTGAGATCACTAGGGCATGGACCAGGATCTTGGCAGTAGAGGCGGAGAGATATGGTCGGATTTTGGCAATATTGTACAAAAAGAATCTACAAGCCTTGGCTGTGGTCTGGATCTGAGGGATACACGACAGAGAAGAGTCAAAGATAAAACCAAGACTGCGGGCTTGCTGGACTGGTTGAATGGAAATGTTGTCCACAGAGACAGAAAAGGAGTGTTGAAGGTTGGGCTTAGGAGGAAAGACAAGAAGCTCCGTCTTGGACATGTTGAGCTTCAAACGCCGATGGTGCATCCACTGTGAGACAGCTGTAAGGCAAGATGAGACTTGCTGTTCAAGCCATGGAGAAAGGTCAGGGGCAGAAAGATACAGCTGGGTGTCATCGGCATACAGATGGTAGGAAAAACCAAAAGAGCTGATGAGTTTTCCTAAGGACAGTGTGTAGAGAGAAAACAGAAGGGGACCCAGAACAGAGCCCTGGGGAACTCCAACAGATAAGGGAACAGGAGAAGAAGTCTGACCACCTGCAACTACTGCAAAAGATCTGCCAGACAAGTAAGATCTAAACCAGTCGAGAACAGAGTGTGAGAACCCAAGGTCAGAGAGTATGTCGATTAGGAGACAGTGATCAACAGTGTCAAAGGCTGCAGACAAATCAAGAAGGATGAGAACAGAGTAAAGGCCATTAGCCTTGGCCTGTAAAAGGTCATTCGAGATCTTAGTGAGGGCTGTCTCTGTGGAATGCTTTGGGCGGAAACCAGACTGAAAGGGATCGAGAATGGAGTTGGCTTCAAGAAACTCAAGACAGCGCGAATAGACAACCCGTTCCAAAACCTTAGAAAGAAAGGGGAGAAGAGAAATCGGACGATAGCTAGACAAAGAGGAGGGGTCAAGAGAAGGTTTTTTCAGAATTGGGGAAATGAGAGCATGTTTGAAGTCTGACGGGAAGGAGCCTGTAGAGAGAGAGAGATTGAAGATATGGAGAAGCGAGGGCAGAAAGGAGGGAGCTATAGAGATTAGAAGACGAGTAGGAATAGGATCAAGAGGACAGGTAGCAGGTTTGGAAGAGTTCAGAAGTGTAGAGAGTTCATCCAAAGAGGCAGGAGGAAAGACAGAAAATTTGTTAGGGGAAGGCGATAGAAGATTAAGAGCAGAAGAAGAATCAGGAGGGACTATCTCAGAGCGAATAGTGGTAATCTTAGAGATGAAATAGTTAGCAAAGTCATTAGGAGAGAAAGATGAAGAGACAGGAGGAGAGGGAGGTTTAAGCAAAGTGTTGAAGGTGGAGAACAAACGCTGCGGGCACCTCTCATTGGTATGGAGAAAGGATCAACTGAGAATTACATAAAAGAATAATTTTTGTAGCTAAGTACAGGGAAAAAAACTACAAGCAACTTGATCATATATTTACCAGGCCCTTTGAAAAATATATATCTGGCAACACTTATACTTTCAATATGTACGCGGTGTATTGCTCTGAACTGCTAATTTATCTTTTTGTATCTGTTGTGCATCACCTTGGAAGCATTACTGAGCTGAGAGGCAATAAAAATTATTTTATTTATATAAACAAACAAATACAAATGTTACTCATTAGCTAATAAATTTTACAAGCAATATGTTCAAAAAGTGTGGTTACTTCAATTTTATTTTTTGAACAAGAAAAACAACTAAAAACAGCCAAATTCCTCACCCACATCACTCCAAAAGTAAAGTTTTGACAATAATGACTAAACCTAATTAATTGTGCAAAAAAGCAAACAAATTCCATATGTCTTCTTCCTTTTCATTAAACTCTTTAAAGGTTGACCCTCATTACAAAAATTACCATATATACTCGATTATAAGTGGACCTCATGTATAAGTCGAGAGCAGGTTTTGGGGCCAAAATTATGGATTTTGATATGACCCATGGATAAGTCGAGGGTAAAACTTAGCAACATGTAACAAAGGATGTAAAGGATGAAGCAAAGGAAACTGATGTTAAAGAACTGAAAACTTTTGACAGGCATAATTGTTTGTCCTCATCCTGAAGGCTGGATGGATGAGATAGCAGAGTGGGTTGATGCTTCTTTTGGGTGCTCCAAGAAGGGATTAAGCTCTCACCTTTCACCAGGGGATGGTTCCTTGTTTGATAGGAGTTAAAGTACAATACTTACACTGGCCCATGGATAAGTCAACCCCAGGTTTTTGGGGTCAATTTTTTGACTAAACTTTCACTTATATATGAGTATATACTGTATAGTAATAAAGTTTTACCATATTATTTCCAAGCTCTGATGGAGTAGTGGAAGATGATGCCATGATATCACAATAACAATCTTCTTGCATGAGGCTGTTCTTCTGCTACAGTGCCATCAATTGTAAAAATGCTACATAATCAGTTTTGCTCTCTTTCCTTGTGTACCTTTGAAACTATTCTGGGATGTACAGTATGTCTGAACCTGGGCATCTGGAAGATTTTACAGAAAAAAAAAACCCCAGCTTCATTTATATACCACTTCATACCAAACTAGCAGTGTCTAAGCAGTTTACAAAATGTAAGCTAATTGCCCCCAACAATCTGGGTACTCATTTTAGTGACTTAGGAAGGATGCAAGCCTGAGTCAAGCTTGAGCCCTTTTGCTGGTATTGAAGTTGCAACCTTATGGTTCTGAGTCAGTGGATGCTGTACAGGCATTTAACTACTGCGCCACCAGGGCGCATGAGAAAAGGCACAGTTTGATGGCCTTCACAATCAGAGGCCAGATTTGATTGGTCTTGCATGAAGGGCATCATGCTATCGCTTGTGAGGGGGCAGAGGCAGGTTTCTTATGGCTCTGCCACCCTTTCATGAACCCTCTTTGGAGATTTTTGTGGACCAACGCTCCCACCCTCTTTGGGACCAGGTAGGAATTAACTCCCTTTTTTACATGTTTTTTTTTTAACCTACTGCACCCTACACTGTATATCATTGAGACATTGTCAATTGGCTCAGGAGGTGGCTATAAACAGGTTGTCAATGGCAGGTTATGGGGGAAATGTCAGACTGCAGTGTACAGCTTGGCACCCTTTTGGTGAAGTGTTGGGCTATGGAACCACCTCCATAGGCTTGGGTGCTTGGGAGGCAGGGAAGCACTCCCCCCCTTTGAAGCTGACCGGGCTGTGTGTGTTCTCTCCTATAAAGTCTATGGACTTGGGGTATGTGTGTGTCAGTGCCCTCGGTTTACCTTCCAGTAAACGGCTGGCTGGGCAGAAACCAATGATATTAGATTGCCCTTGGGGTTAGGCATTTTGCCCAGGGGAAGGCTGGGGAGGTGGTCACAGGCTGATACCTGGGCCTCAACTGGAACCACATCAGTTTGCTCCTCCACTTTTGTTGCTTATCCCCAGGATCAGTTTAAATAGGTTGTAGATCACATAATGTGCCCCTTGTTTAATCCAATGCCCTGTGTCTGGTCTCATTATTTTGTGGTTGGTCATCAATTACAGCATCTGTTTGCCTGAAATTTTTTATCACACACAGCATTTGGGACTGCTTGCCCATTACCTCTTCCACTCCCATGCCATTTCATTTTTTTTGACCAGCACACACACACACACACACGCACAGGCATGTACCCACACCTACAGCTGGAGGAATGGAAAAGAATGCGGGTTTGGGGGAAGAAATCAGAAAGAAATGCCCACTCCTTCTCATCATCCAAACCATACCCACTAACCACCCCAAATAAACTTAACAATGCAATTGATCTTTCACACAGGAAAACATGTCACAATAGAATTGGGAAAGGAATTCAAACACACACACACACACACACACACACACACACACACACATAATGTGTTAATAAAAAGAAACACATTTAAAATTGCATCTCATAGGAGGACAACAGAAGGATGACACTATCTGGTGAGCTCCAACCAAACACATTATAATCCTGCTGTATATGTTATTTACGTGCCTTGTAAAAGGACCTTAGACATCTGCTGCATTAGCTCAGAAGTATCATGTTAATATTAATAGATACTTCCATCAGACCAATAATCCACTTTGTCCAGGGCCAGGAAGCCTTTTCCCATTTTTGTTCCCAAGCGACACCATTGAAATTATACTTCAAAGTAGGCTAAGTATGTGTGTAAAATTAATGTATCCCATTAACAGGTATATATAGTTTTTAGTTTAGACCAGTGGCGTCACTAAGAGTGTGTGTGGAGGGTGCGGACCGCACCAGGTGACACCCTAAAAGGGGGGAGGATGACACCACTTCTCCTCAAAAGGCTACCTTTTGGCAGAAAGGGGTTGTGGCATTTACCTACTTCCCTTTAAAATGCTTTAAGAAATGGTGGGAGTGTGTTAAATCTCAGTGGGAGGAGAAAGGAGAGGCCCCAGAATTTTTTAAATTAAAATTTCAAATTTCAAAATTTTAATTTAATTTTTTAAAAATAGTTTGATTTTTTTTAAAAATATTCTTTTTAATTTTTCTTTTAAAACATCACATTTTAACCAAATCTTCACTATGGACATGTAAATACATTTAGGTTGTGCATTAGATATTGTAATTTGAAGGTATAATTTTAATTTTGCTAGTTGCATATGTCACAACTATTAGCATTACATTCAGTGGTATATGGGAAATACGATTTGCAAGTAACATTAGAGAAAAAAAAGCATTACTAAAGATTCTGTATGGTGTGAAATGGGAGGAGGAGGTCAATGGGATGGTGATGACACCATGAATGACAGCACAGGGTGGCACCAAACCTAGGGATGCCACTGCTTTAGACTGATAATGTTAAGAACACTCTCAGATTTTGTATTCCTTTTAACTCTGTTACTACATATTTTTATCCCATTGTGGATACTCATCTTAAACAGGTATATAATCTTTTCAAAGTTATTTCAATAATCAAACAAGGTCACAAGGAAAAAAAATAGAACTCTGCTGCAGCAGAGCTTGGAAATACAGTGGACCCTTGTTATACGCTGGGGTTTGGTTCCAAGACCCCCCGTGGATAACAAAATCCGTGGGTGCTCAAGTCTCATTAAATATAATGACATAGCAAAATGGTGTCCCTTATAAAAAATGGAAAATCAAGGTTTGATATTTGAAATGTATACTTTTTTAGAACATTTTCAAACCGTGTATGCTTGAATCCGTGTATAACAAATCCATGTATAAGAAGGGCTGACTGTAATGAGTTAAAAGTAACGTTGTTAACTGTTTAAGAGATTAATGCTACAATCCTACAGTTAGTTATCTGGGAGTAAACCCACACTGAACTCAATGGAATATTTTGAGTAGATATGTATACGACTGGGCTGTAAATAACAGAAATGCTTTATGTCAAAGACACCTCTTGGCATTTTTATTTGTTTTATATTTAGTAACTAAGGATAAAGTCTTGAGCATGTTAATTCCTAAAGAGATTTTTTGACTGAAATTTTTACTGCAGTTTCAGCTTCTGCCTATCAAATGCAATATATTCCAGAAGAAAAACCCTATAAACAGCCACTTCATTCTTAAATTCTGAGCATGAGAGACAGGTCATGCTTGAGCCTTGTGATGGTCATATAATTTCCTGGGAACTGAAATACATCTCCTCCACTCAGATGGCACCACTTCAGATATTATTGGTGGTTAAATTGTTCAGCTCTAATATTTTAAACAAGGTAAAAACAGATTATTAGCTGTGAAGGGGATTCCCCCCACCCCTAAATGTGGAAAATTAACCTACACAACTGCTTTGAGACAATACCAGTCTCATATTTCATTAGACTATACTTTACTTTCTCTGCTATGTATCTGCTGTACAAAAGTAGCCTTTTATCTAAGTTGAAAGAAACCTCTACAATCTAGTTGCTTACCCTCCTTTGGAAAATTTTAGTTGCTGCCTGATAGTATGAATCCAAACCTCTTCTGAAAGTTCATAAGGGAAATAGATCTATGTTGGGCATTAGTCACAAGACAATAATAAAATTCTGCTTTCTCAAGATAATCAGAGGAGATTTTCTTAAAATAGAAAGCAGTGACTTGCATTGCTAAACATCCATTCATTTCTAGGCTATTCATTTGAATACAAACATTCAAGCAGGTAAACCAATCCCAGATGTTTTGTTATGGAACTAAGGAGACAATGACTGAAAACTTTCCTCACAGCATGACTTTTCATGTTGAGAAGTTTAGGTTCTAGCTAAATTTGTATGTGTTTGTGTGTATGCCTTCAAGTCATTTCCAATTTATGACAACTCTAAGATGAACGTATAATGGGGTTTTCTTAGCAAGATTTGTTGCTAAGAGGAGGTTTACCACTGCCTTCCCCTGAGGCTGCGAGCGTGACTTGCACAAGGTCACCAAGTGGATTTCATGGCTGAGCTATATAGGCACTACATTTGACTATATCAGATTAAAAAAAAATGTGGAGTTGCCACAGATTGAACATTGGCTATTCTCAGTGTAAAGATTCTACTACTGATCTACAGTGAGTATCTTTAATGATCAGATGGATGGAAGACTTGGAATAAACAAGGATATCAATGTGATGAGCAGGAGTAAGAGCAGGAGAGAGACCTCCTGTAGATGATCTAGCTAAACTGGCACCAGCCACTGATTTTAATCACCCCCTTTTAACCAGTAACTCAGTGGAAGTTATTGGGGAACTTGATTTGTGCTTTCCCATCCCTGACTCTGCAGAAGCTTTTTTTCTCCCCTCAGTTGTGGGTAATGAGAATCATCTGTGTACACACATTATCCCCTCTGTAC
Organism: Sceloporus undulatus; assembly: GCF_019175285.1. NCBI lineage: Eukaryota > Metazoa > Chordata > Lepidosauria > Squamata > Phrynosomatidae > Sceloporus > Sceloporus undulatus. Next base: position 115,902,837 of record NC_056523.1, on the reverse strand, counting down.
ACAGACATTATCCCCTTGCTTACCTGGAGGGGAGACTATATCCCTCAGCTGTGATGTCCAGATAATGGGAGAGCCCATCATCACAACCAACAAACTCCCAAAATGGCAATTTGCCCCCATGCTTTCCCTTTGAAAGCAGAGGCAGTGAGTCTCTCTAATATGTACTCAATGGATTACACAGCTCTGGAATTCTGGCATGCCAAGCTATAGCTTGGTTTACCTTCACAGCTGGGCTGCCCCTGAGGCTTTTCTAAAAGTGGTGTTTCATCCAATAAGGGCAATAGCACATATTTTTCCAAACCACACTTCAACAGCTGTGACCTCTTGCTTCCCTGCCTCATGGTTTTAGCACAGTGAGAAAGAAAATGATTTAGATTACTAATGTTTTAGAGAAAGTTGCTCCTTATGAAATTTGTAAAAGCATTTCTGTTGTGGCCTTTTTGGAGCCATCCCACAAGGTGGTCTGGAATGAAATCAGAACCAATAAAATCACCACAGTACTACTGAGCAGAATTAAAAGCAACTACTAAGAAGTTAAGAAAGGCAAATAATACTAATCTGACTAATCTTTACTTGCGAAATATGTTGGATTCTCCAGATAAATTGAGCTCCTAATTTCTGGGGTGGAAGAGGATATTCATGGCTGCTATTCAGGACTTGGTAGAGTTGCTTGTTTTGATTAACACTCTCAAAATACCCTATCCAGTATGGCATGCTTCCTGGAGGATTTTAGGCATTGGAGTAAAGAAAACAAACAAACAAACAAAAAACAAGAAAGCTTTACTCCTAATTGAGAGAATCTTAGGTTAAATCAGTTTAGAGCTGTAATAATTCTTACTGATACATTCCTAGTATTCAACAAGGAAAGACAATTTGGAAGTGATAAATTACATGATAACTGCTTTTCATTTATATTATATGAAAAATACTAGAAACAATGTAAAATTCCCAGTGTGAAAGAATAGATTGCTAAAATGTGGATTAAATCACATGGTAACAGCTTCGTAAGATTCAAAGAAAAACAACAAAGACAATAGGAAGCTCTAAATAAAATTTAATTAAAACAATAATTTATATTGCAGAAAAGGCCTTAAGAGAACATTAATTGGGAATGTATGATAAATATATTGAGAAGATTAGATATATGACAACTTAGTTGTAATGCGCTTAGAGACTACTTAGTATGCAGTATGAAGTGGTATATAAATGTAGCTGCTACTGCTATTATGTATTTGAATGAATGTTTTGTATATTCGTTGTTGTTTTTATTATTATTATTATTACTTATTATTAATATTACTTATTAATCTACATCTACATCTGTATAGTTAATATGAGAAGAACAATAAATCTTCCTGATGCTAGATGATATGTTATTGTTTGTTTAATGTTAATTGTTTTCTACAGCAATTCTTTTCTATGACTATAATTATAATTTCTGACATGTATATTATGGCATTTGTAATTCAGTGTGGGAATGTGATGGACTAGGGACCAGAGGACTATCAGAAAGCGGAACTGGTTTAAAAGTAAAATTCTGGCCACTGAAAACATAAATAACACAGTATATATCACTTTTGAATGCATTTTTAAAAAGCTAAATTAACACACATTATATATACAAAATTGTGTGTGAGCTGTCTCAAGCAAACATTGTAGGCAAGAATTACCAAGAGAGTGGAACACCTGTTGAATTAACAGAACATATTTGTAATTTGCAAGCATTGCAAGAGAAAGCCATTGGAAAGCTAGGAGTCAAAAGGTGGAGGAAGCCTATATATCTAATCATATATAAATCACCTAAATTGATTTTAAAAAAGAAAAAAGGGGAATGGAGGAAAATATTGCTTTTCTACTAATATAACTTCTGAGACCAAAAGCATAAAATAAAACGAATGGCTAACATATACCTATTAAAAACCCTACATTCTCTTTAGAGGCTGAGATGAAGCATTTTAAAAGTTTCTGGCAAAAAGATGGTTAAAAGTAACAATTAGTTTTCAGTCAAGTTTAAGGGTTTCTTTCCCAGCCAACCATTTTCACAAATGTCCCCAAAGAGCCCCAAACAACATTTTAAGAGTTTGGGAAATTTTAGATTTACTTACCAAGGCACTCAAACTTGATACTTATTAAATCCCACGATATGTAATATACTCCATCTTACAAGAAGCCTTTCACTAAGTGTCTGAAGCTCAGAGAGTAACAAGACCAGTTCACATTTTCATGGTTTCAAAGAACATGAGTATTTTCTTACCACTGTACTGTGACTATAAGAAGTTATGATCTGGTGGCTTGTATTGTTAGATCCAGAGGTTAAAACTGTTCCTCCTCATAAAATTGTGGTGAGGACAGGACTATTTATAAAACAAAAGGCCAGACGCGTTTCGACCTACGTCTTCTTCAGTGGCCTGTCAATGTTTAAAATCTAAAAAGTATAATAACTCCTTAGCAAACAAAGTAACTTTGCTGAATTCAAAAGCTGCAAACGTGTCTGGCCTTTTGTTTTATAAATAGTATTGTTTATAATTGCCAAAAGAAAAATATAGAGGGGGCTTTTCTTCACCCTTTCTGTGGTTTTATTGGCTTTTTACCAGGGTTTAGTTTCTCTGGATTTGTATTTTGGATATTTTATTCACCCTTAGCATTTTAGATCTTTCAGTGGGGTGATTTTACCCTTTTAGATAACACATTTTTTTGCTCCAGGGTGCTGTTATTCTTTTTTAGTTTTTACCAGAACCCTTTGGTTGTTTGGTATGGGTCTAAATAGCAACAGGGACACTTTCTGTTCTCATAAATTAACAGCAAGAGGACATCACACTATGTTGAGAATTATGAACTTACAAACATGAGACCTTTGCCAGAGTAGACTAAAAACACATCAAGTCCAACCTCTTGTTTCCCATTGAGGCCAACAAGATGTCTTGAGAAAGCCTACAAGGCAAGCATGAAGTAGTACCCTCCTCTTCTGATCCTCTAGTTAAATTGCCAGAAAGCTGCATACTCCCTCTGAAAATGGAGGTTTGATATAGTCACTGTTTCCACTGATAACCATGTTTGCTGCATGAGTGCAGATAAGTATCTATAGCTAAAGTGGCACACACAAAACCTTGCGGGGGGGGGGGGGAGGAATATGGCAGTGCCCTTGCAAACCATAGTAGTGAAGGCTGAGCAACATCAATGACCATGGAATCCTGAGCATTTGTTGTTGTGAGGGAATGGAAAATGGGACAGGGGGAGCATGGATGGGAAATGAAACCAGAGGAATGGAGAGGATCAGAGAGTAGCAAATTATAACTCCATTGCTATCTCTTGACACTGAATTCTGTTGTGCTGAGGAGGAGCCAGTTGGGATAATCACATTCCTAGGTCCATCGCCCCCCCCCCCCCCCGTCTCACAACAATAGTCAATCACATATTTCATTCATTTCATATTTCATTTGAAATACAATGCTTAAGCTTTATCTGACCACACACAGCTTCTGTGTATACTCTTACTCCATTATCCAACCATTACATGTTGTCTCTATAAAATGATAGAGAATAAAATTCCACTTCTGGTATCAGAGGGAAAATATATGCATCATGAGTAGTAGCTATTTATAGCCCACATCCCTATGAATTTGTCCAAAATGGAATCCATCACTACATTTTGTGCTTTAACCATAGAAGGTAGGAGCCTTGGGACTAGGCCCTAACCCAAACGTTCTGACTATCTTGTTAATAATGGTTTGCTCACCTGTATAATTAGGGAGGCAGAGACAGGCATAATTATTTATCCCATCCATACAAGTTGAGTTGTTCTCACAATCGTTATCTTCACAGTCATCTGGATTCACTTCACATTTCTTCCCCTCGAATCCAATAAGGCAAGAACAGCTTTTAGCAGAAGAACAAAGAAGAGAAAAAGATTAACTTACACTTCAAATTGTGCATGTCATGTGGTTAACAAGAACATTAGCATAGATTTCAGATTCAGTACATAGCTAAGTATTTATCTGATATATCTTGACTCATGTGTCATAAGGGGGTGTCATACTGAGGACAGAGCAAGCATGTTTTCTGCTGTTTCAGAGAACAGGACTCAGAATAATGGATGCAAGCTACAGGAAAAGAGATTCCATCACAACATTAGGAGGAACAGTAAAAACTGTTTGACAGTGGAACATACTCCCTTGGAATATGGTGGAGTCTCCTTCTTTAGAGGTCTTTAAATATAAACTGGATGGTCATCTGTCGGGGATGCTTTGACTGAGAGTTCCTGCATGGCAGGGGGTTGGACTGGATGGCCCTCTTCCAGCTCTATAATTCTATGAGTCTATGTGCCTCAGACTCAGTTATTTAAGTTTGCTGCAAACTTTTGCAACACACTAACTACATTTCAAGTGTTGAAAGGTTTTATACTAATTCATTCAATGTCTCATGGTGTGGAATTGCCCATAGAAATGACCAGAAATCGCACCAGGGACTTTATTTGTAGCATCTTTTAATAACGTCACAAAACAACATCCTGAGATCTTATTTTCTTCCATGTATAATTCAGAGAGAAGGAGGCCTGTGCCATGTGGGGGGGGGGGGGTTGCAGCTCAGATCCACAGTCACTCTTGTTCTAGCAATGCAAAGCGTGATGTTTTTTCACACCAGATCCAGAGTCACTCCTGTCTAGCAATGCGAATTAAACTTAAAATTACCACACCACACCTGGTTGTCTTTCTGTTGCCCTTCCAAATTGAGGGGGAAGCAAAATCAGTTCTATTCCAAGCAAGTCACATGATGTGGATTCAAGCAAAGTGGAGTGAGTGCACATTGTATTACCACACCGGAGGGTTCAACGATTCGAATTGGCACCCTTGCACATGCTCAGTGGGGCTCTGGACACTGCCCTCCTTCCCTGCCCCCTCCTTCACTGTCATCCTTCATGGAGTGAAGAAGAAGTCAGGGGATGATGGGATAGGTCACTGGGGGTTTCTGGGGCCAGGATTGGGATGTAGGAAAAGGCAGAGGATGATGGAATAGGTCGCTGGGGGTCCCTGGGGCCAGGATCGGTATGCAGGAGAAGGCAGAGGATGATGGGATAGTTCACTGGGGGTCGCTGGGGCCAGGATCGAGATGCAGGAGAAGGCAAGGTATGACGGGATAGCTCTCTGGTGGTCACTGAAGCCAGGATCGGGATGCAGGAGAAGGCAGGGGATGGGATAGCTTGCTGGGGGTCCCTGGGGCCAGGATTGGGATGCAGGAGAAGGCAGAGGATGATGGGATAGCTTGCTGGGGGTCACTGGGGCCAGGATCGGGATGCAGGAGAAAGCAGGGGATGATGGGAATGATGGGATGGGTTGCAGGGTGGCAGAGGGAGTGAGATGACAGGAAGGAGGAGGAGGGGAATGACAGAGCAGGATGCAGGGGGTCGGGGGGGTGACATCGGAGCGGTTTTCCAAACCATACCAATTCTCAGTGCAATCGAAGTGAGCCTGGGAGCGAATTCTGTGAAGTCACTTTTTTTTGGTTTTACCAAAATGAGGGGTCACTTTGGAATCACTGTGGAAGCACCTCACAAGGTGCTCCCATAGAAAAGAATGGCGTCTGATAACACATTCACATTACGACGTGAGTGTGCACTGTTGGAAGCGCAGTCACGTCAGAACTGAGCCGGAAAATCTCCAAAAGCTCCATGTGATATACTCCAAAGTTTTTCAGATCAATGGCCACATGCAAATCTGAACTAACATAGATGGAGGATCATCTTTGAGTATTTTAGTCTCATTCTTGACAGCTCTTGGCAATGAACAGTTTGGGTATTTTTACTGGCTGTCTCATAGGAGGACCAATTTGTCCATTAGCAATAGGAAAAGACTTTGGTATGCCAAGCTTATGTCATCAACAATATAGTGAAGTCATTCTTGAACTCTACAACTTTTTAAAGCAGGGTGGATGGATGGAAGGCCTGAACATCTCAATGTTTGATCATGGAGCCTGCCCCTGTCCCTCCGTATGCCCTTATAATGAAAACTAGCATACAAGTGAGAACAATTTGACCTGCCTTCTTCTTCACAAGCTATGCATATGTGTCTAAGGTTCTCACCCTCCCGTATCAAAAAGCTTTCAAACATGAAACCCCCTCAGCTGAGCCAACAGCCTAGAAACCTGTACATCTGATTCTGTTCAGTTTTTAAAGGTGGCTCAAGAAGTGAGCAAGAGAAAGTGATATAAAATTGGTTTTTAGATGCAACAATAACACCTGTAAATTAAAGTAGAATTTGGAACTGGATAATCTGACATATAGTTTTTTTAGTCCTCTATGCAGAATGAGTTCCAAGATATCATGTTCTATACTCCCCATCCCCCTGGCATTGTTTGCATATCAAATTTTCTCAAGTGTCAGTGCTTAAGGATAACAAAGATACACACAGTAAATGTAGGGGAAGTGGCTTCAACCCATTTTCTCTGCCATGGAAACAAATGGGAGAATGCAGCAAATGGGGATTCAAAAGCTACAACAGTTCAATCATGTTCCTTGGTCTTCAGAATGCAGTGAGTATTCTGGAGTAATGACACTGAACAACATGGCTGTGTATTTTCTATCTCTCTCTATTATTTTTTTAAAAACACCATCACCACAGACTTGGAGGTTGATATATAGGAGGATGAGCCAATGTGGTATAGTGGTTTGAGTGTTGGACTAATGCTCATGGAGACCAGGTTTTAAATACCTGCTCAGCTATGGAAACCCACTGCGTGACTATGCGTAAATCATTTTCTCTGAATCTCAGAAGAAGGTAAAAGCAAATTTTCCATTTAATAAATCTTGCCAAGAAACCCCCAGTTAGGGTCACCACAAGATGGAGTTGTCTTGAAGACATGCAACAACAACAGTTTAAGAGAACAGAAGTGGAATGGGTGATTTCATGTTGGGAAACAGGAATGCATGTGCACTGGTCCTTGTGTGCTAGCAAAATCAAAAAGCCAGAACTGAAAGAAAAGAAATACTTCACAACAACAAAATACAAGAGGAAGCAAAGAATGCAAAGTAGAGGCTTGTAGGAATTTCAGGTTTGTAGAAGTTAACATTAGTGGGTCATCAGACTGTGTAAAATTGTGCAGTATGGCAATAACAAATCTGTCCTATTAAGTAAAAGGAACATTTTGCTCTTATCTCTATGATTTGCAAAGAAAAAGGAGTTCAATGTAAGAGCACAGATCATAGCAAACTGCGTGCTAAAATGGCTCTACTGTTCTAGTGTTTAAAAATTCAAAAGTAGTGTAAAGTAACATTAACTGATTGTGTGGAAGAGTCCTTTATGCCACTTAGCCTACACTGACTTCTCATAGGCCATGATAGTTGGAAGGGATAGGGATATATCTTTAGAACGGATGACTGAAAACAAACTGCTTGAATCAATTCTACTTAAAGCACACTAAATCAGTATGAAATATTTTCTTTGCCTGTCTCCTACCTCATTAGAACCCATAAAAAAGGTCCTCTTTCTGACCCTGTGGAGATGCACAGGATCATAAGAGGCAGATAAGAGAAGGTAAGAATAGCTGGCACAGCATCTTTTGTAGCCAAGAAAAGTAGGAGGGGGGAAAGATAAAAGAACTCTAATTAAATAAAGTGATCCATTCATCATGTCTCCTGTTTCCATTATAAAAGCCCATTTTTCAGGGGTCTATAACTCAGCCATAAAAATGTGCTCTAGGCTGCAACTTGGCACACAAGGTCTCATTTTGGGAGCACAGATTCATTCTTTCAATTTAAAGGAAAAGAAAAATGAGGAGTCAGTGCCGGTTGTTTTCTTTGCTGTTTCTGTGCCCACATTCTAACTGGAATAGGCATACCTTTAACAGTATACCATCGATAAAGACTGGAAATCAAGCCAAACCCTAGGTTTGAAGTACTTGAAACAGTATACATTTGTTGGTACTAAACAGTGTTCCAGCTTTATTTACTAGAAGATTAAATAAGACTTTACTTCAATGATGTAGTTAGCAACTCTTGTCTTTTTTCAATCTTGTTCTAAAATAACCAGATGGAACTTAATTCAGATTGGGACCATAGCATGAAAAAGCAGGAAATCAATAACTCTTTGATGTCCATTGTGATCTACAATTTTTGTTTCAGTTAGAGACATTTTTAGAAATAAAATTCTAGATGTTGCCTCAAACAGAATCATAGTGCGCGTGGTGGATTTATAGCTCCCGACAGCCAAAAAGACAAACAAATGGGGCCCTACACAGACCAAGCCTGGAAGTCAAAGTGATGAAACTGAGGCTGTTATACTTTAGCCATGTGATGAGAAGGCATGACTCATTAGAAAAGACAATAATGCTGAGAAAGGTAGAAGACACTAGAAAGAGAGGGTGACCACACACCAGATAGACAGACTCAATTAGAGAGGTCATGGGTCTGCATCTACAAAACCTAAGCATAACAATGGAGGATAGGGGGCTCGGCAATGTCTCACCCACAGGGCCACCATGGTCTGAGGTTAGCTTGAAGGCAGTTAACAACAATTTCCAGCAGAGTCTGGATCTTGTGGAAGCTGTTAACAATATTTCTGAATTAATTAAACTGTCATGAACTGTAAATTCTTGTGGGATGCAGAGTGGGGAATAGTAAACAGAACTGTATGCAAATAATGTATGGGAATTATGTGGCTTTCTATATGTTGTTGGACTAAAACTCCCAGTATTCTTAACCATTAGCCCTGAAGGCTAGAAAGAAGCAATTCACAAAATATACACTGCTGCAAATTCCCACATGTAAATGGTTAGGCCTTATACTGAATGGATCATATGACCACTAAAAAGCATTGTTGCTCATTTAAAGAAAGTGATGAGGGATTTCTGTGAAAAGTATGCCCATTACAATAAGTGTTTCCAGCAAAATCACTGGACTTCATGAAATGCAATAAGTTAGTATTTTCTCTCCAAACTACGTATCAAGGCTTCAGGAAAGGTAAGGGTGATCAGCCTTCAGCTAGTCCCTCTGGCATACTAAAGAGAAAGAGGCAAGCAAGCTTTTTTTCATATGGCAATACTGAAGAGTGTGAGGGAAAATTGCATATGCATGCCAGCTTCTATTTCAGTGTAATTTTTCTGCAAACTTGCAAACCATCCATAAATCCCAAGAGTTTCAAAAGGACTATATAATATGTCATCTAGAGAAGATGGGTTGGGGGCAGTTAGAAGCAATTATCTCTGATCATGCAAAGTTACTGTGGTAAAAACTGAAGAGTTGAATGTACAGGGCCTTAATCATGCAGGACTCAATAAAATAGTGAGTTCATCTAATGCAGCAAGCTGTCGCCTACATAACTGTATCTTGCAATAAAGCTTGGTTATGCTGTACTCTATGGCTACATATTATCTTTCTTTTCAAGCTGTGTCTGTTGATACATTATGATTGTAAACTTGAAATCTTAGTAAAGTAATATGATACATCCTAACTGGCACTTGAAACAAAATAACTTGCTAAAAGAGTACCTTAGTAATTTTAAGTTACTTTTTCAATTATTTTTAATGCACTTACAAAAAAAATGGCCCCAATCCCCTGAACCAATATTTTAAGAGCAGCAAATTAAAATTACTCATAGTACTATTTTGACAAAAAAATACATTGTTGATCCCTTGTTATTGTGACTCATGACAAGTTATTCTGAAACTCTTAATTGTAATTAGTTAGATTATGCAACCAGATGCTCCATGTGACTTTCTGTGTGATGGCACCCATGAAATCTTTTGTTTTAAGCAACAGCCATGCCACTATACTATATATGAATCATGCCCAACTCTAAGCCTTTAAGAAACTTTCCACAAAGAAGCATGGATCACAACATGAGCACAAAATGTGATTGTTTTTATTCTTTTTAGAAGCACTTTTTTGTAGAAGCTTATATGACTGGTTATTTTGGAAGTACTAGATTAAAATGTTATGCTCTGATCACATTATTTAGTACTTGGATGAAATGAATGCTGGCCAGATGTACTGTAACTGTTTTAGGGCCCATTTGTCTTTAAAGTGCCCCCCCAAAACCTGCACACCTGCATGTCACCTGGACAAACTCAATTGTCCATATATGCTGAACTCATCTGTCAACTAAGGAACATTAATACCACAAAATCTATTTTGGTATTTTAAAGTTTTCCTAAGTGAGCTTTGTTTTTGTATTTGTTAGTGGGAAAAGGCAAAATGCACTGTGGACGAAGGTATTTCAGTTACAGAAATAATATCTCCAGTTAGCAACAAAGCTAAATTGGCTTCATCACAAAGGGCATGACCCAGTTAATTGGCTAGTCCCATTTATTTCAGTGGATTTGTTAGACATAAAATGTTTTACTATATCTGGATTTTATCCAATGCTCTTCTCAGAATTGTTTTGACAATGCTGAAGAGCAGAAAGTGGAACTGGTTTCCTAATAATTCTCATTCCAGACTACTAATAGGCAATGAAGATAGATACAAAAATAGAATAAGCCTAATATTTTTGTCATCATTTTTTCCTGGTAAAGTTTTGATTTAAAGGTGAGAAAACAGAAGTATATGCATCTATTTAAACTAATTATTATCTTTAAATTTTAATCCTCTGAATTTCTAAGCTGGGTTGAAATCCTACAGCCATGTAACATAAAAAACATATCCCAACAATGTATCAAATAAAATACTTACCCGTGCACAAGCTAACCTAAGTTTAGGGATTTTGATATGACTCGTGGATAAGTCGAGAGCAAAACTTACAGGGCTATAACAAATGATGGAAAGGGGAAAATACCACTTCCATCCCTCCTTCTCCTTCTCTAGACTTCTCCCTGCCACCTAACCATGATTCCCAGGTGTTGGAGGAGAGGTTTTAACATCGTATTGAGAAGGGAAGCAAGTGATGTTAAATGTGGAGTTTCTTCCATGGGAAGCTTGCAAATCAGACTGGAGAGGGAAGTAAGAGGTGTTAAATGGGGTATTTTTTCCATGGGAAGAGGAGGCTTGCAAATCGGACTGGGAACCTCTTTCACATAGAGGTTTTTCATACCAGCGCTTAAGCATTGGTAAATCGTTACTGAAACATTGAGGAAGTGCACGTGTGTGAAAGCCTGACACGCTTCCTCAATTTCAGGGAATCGTTGGTTCCCCTCTAGTGTCACTGAATCATTCAGGTAGAGGGAATTTCCTCTGAACACAAAGTTTCCATTCAGGGAATCGTTGGCTCCCCTCTACCATCACTGAATCATTTGGGGAGAGTGAGGAAATTCACTCTCCCCAAATGATTCAGTGATGGTAGAGGGGAGCCAACGATTCCCTGATGTTGAGGAGCATACCAGGCTTTCACACACATGCGCTTCCTCAATGTTTCAGCAATGATTTACCAGTGCTTACCCCATGGTAAGCACTGGTATGAAAATCATCAGAGAGAGACAGAGACAGAGACAAACACGTGCCTAGAGGCACCAAGAGTGGGACATCAGGCTTGCTTATTTTAGGACCTTTCTAAGCCGTACTAGTTATTGACCTGTATATAAGTCGACCCAAGATTTTAGGTTCAATTTTGGGGCATAAATTTCTCGATTTATAGTCCAGTATGTATGGTAGTATTAGAATCATACTTTGGACACATCGTGAGTTAACATGATTCACTGGGAAAATGATAATATTTGGTAAAGTAGAAGGACGAAGAAGAGTAAGACTGCATTGCAGGTGGATTAACTTAATCAAAAAAGTCACAGCCCTGGGCTTGCAACACCTGAGTGCAGGTATTCATAACAAGCTCTCTTGGAATCATAACAAGCTCTCTTGGAAATCTGTCATTTATAGGTTTGCTACAAGGCAGAAGTGACTTGATGGTACATAACAGTCACAAAGAGCAAGAGTATCAGAAATGTCAGACATTAGAAGATTAATCTGGAGAAAATGCAAAGAGAAATGGTGGAATGGATATAGCTCTTAATTCATGGAGAGTTAGCAACATTTTTGTAACAAAAGAGGGAGGGGGAAAGGCAACCACCTCAAGAGAAAACACCACCTTGGATTAAATTGTTTACAGTTAAATGCCTGAAAGAGGTTTTGTTTTAAGAGCTCCATCTGATCCCATGCCCTCTGCTGACACTGTTGTGGCAGTGTGTTACAACAGTATATATGAGAAGTGGAATCACCTGCTGTTTGGGCCCCTTATGCTACCTAGGCACAGCAGGAGAAGGAAGGGTGTGAGGATGGAGTTTCAGTCATAACAGGGTGAATTTCCTGGCTTATGTCACCACCTTACCATTACTTATAAGATAATTTTTCTTGTCTGTGACTGCAGGAACATGGGAGTTAAATCACTTGATATTTCATATGGAGGAATGCTTTGGCTTAAATTTCCTTTTACAAGAGTAAAGACTTGACAAGTTTGGCAGCTGAGCTTGTGTATTCATATGTTTCTCTGGTAGGAGAGGAGAATGTATAGAAGATATAATTTCTTTTGCAGACCACACAACAAAATAGTTCAAGAGGGCCTTCTCCTTATCCTATTTCAGACACATTATGTTACAAGAGAGAATAGGTTCCCATCCCGAGGCACAAGGAATGAAGGAATGCAATTCCTCTATTTGCCAGCAGGAGCTATATTTTAACTAGTGGGGGGTTGGTGAGAAAACCTAGTATGTCAGCACAATAGTTGCTCTGTTTTCTGATTATTGACCACAGGACCAAACTAGATGTTATAGAAGAGATGTCACCAACCTTACAAAATGGAAAAAGAAGCTGTGTGAGGCTGCCAGTTTAATAGGAGGCATGATGGTAGAAAACATGGTAGTACAGTAAGAGTAGAAAAAGTATGAAAAGCCATCCAGATGTTGCTAAACTGCAGTTCCAAGCAGTTCTAATCCAGACTGGGGCCAGACTATCTGAAAAAATTTATTTACCCATATGAACCTGCCAAAATGTTAAGATCTTCAGGGGAATCCTTTATCTTGGTCCTGCCACCATCACAGGCTCACTTGGGGAGGACACGAGAGAGCACCTTCTCAGTGGCTGCTCCCATCCTCAACAACTCCCTTCCACAGGAGGCCAGGCTGGCCCTTTCTCTGCTCTGCTTTCGCCAGCAGACAAAGACATTTTTGTTTAAGCAGGATTTTAATGACTAAGCAGAAAAAGTTATTTGGATGTGTTTTATTTATTTATTTTTAACTTTTGTATGGTTTTATATAAATGATTTTATATTGTTTAATATGGGGATTTTTAATTGTATTTAAAATGGTTGTGTTAAGGTTTTTAACTAATTCTCTTTAGAAGCCACTTTGGGTCCCATTCTGGGAGAAAAGCAGCATATAAATCAAACAAACAAACAAATATATACTTATTTCCAACCAGACATTTTTCTGTACAAAATCATGTGATCATGCCATTTTCTATACATGGGAGAAATACACAGTTAAGCTCCCTTTCCATTATTTTGGAGTCTGCCTGTATGCCTTACAATCTCTTATACTTTCTTCAGTCTTTCACACATTCCTCTCTCAATAATCCAGCACATTTCATTGGTGTTTAGTTCAAAATCTAGGTTTGTGCCAAATCCATAATGATCCATACTGGACAGAACTGGAATTGGGGAAATGGTTTGACTCATTTCCAAGTCAAACTATAATTAACTAGTCCTCTAGCGGAACTCCTCTCTCTCCTCAGCCACAAGTCCACATTCATTCATCTCCATTCACTCCTTTTTGTCCTACTTTCAATATTGCTTGATATTCTGGGTGGGGTATATATATATATATATATATATATTTTAGGACATGACGGCCATTTTGTCCTGCAATATTCCAGGCAGCAGAAAGAGCCTTCATCCTCTCTCCTTCACTTCGAAGCCAAGAACTACAGCTATTACTGCTAGATTGGCTGGTGAACACAGTTGAAAGAAAAGAGTAGCTGGACTGGGAGGATCACTGGTGACCAGGTATATTTCTCTGCATCTGGTTCCGCTCCATGCTAAAAAAGAATCTAGGACTCCTAATACCATTTTTTGGACGTAAACGTTATGGACCTGCACAACTCATATAGGACTTTTATATAAATGTACTTCATTGGCATCTCCATGTCAAGTTTTTCCATAATGCTACTCAGGTTAGTATAGCTGCTCATAATGAAATGTATTTGATTATGTGATTGCTGTGGAAACAAAATGTCTTACAACTTCTTACAGAGAAACACAGCATGTTGTGTAGGGGAGAGCTGTAACAATTGGGTTTGAAATACCTCAAGGATAGTTTACTATGTTCGACATGAAGAAATAATGGCACAATCTTTGCAATGCATTAAGAAGAAAATATGGTTGCCTATCTCAGTGGAAATAATTTGTCCCAACAAAATCAAATTAAGGCTATGGTGCAGCCCATATTAAATGCTTTTAAGCTCTATTGTTTTAAATGGAGGATAGATTTAAGTATGCCCTTTCACTCGTACATTCAAATCAATGGGACTAAATGCTTAGCTTTGCCTGGACCATGTCCTAATTTCATATATCTGGCTGGGTGGTTTTCAGTTATGGGGTATGTCTGCATGATAGCTTTTTCTGCTTCACAATGTAAATAGTTCCTCAATCCATAATGCTGCTTTTAAATGCAATTTGCTTTTCACTTACCTGAATCCATCTTGATTCGTGTCAGTGAGATGGCAAGTCCCCCCATTCTGACATGGATTCTGAATACAAGAGTTAATAGGTGTGCTGCAGTCTCGACCCTGTCAAGAAAAGTTCATGAAAATTGATTAATACTTGTCCGTCTTTTCATGCAGAAACCTGCTTACTCAGTCTCCCTTTACCTGCATTTTCTCACAGGCAGACACAAAGGATGCAGCCTTTACTAATTCTTGTTCTCTGAAATCTATCCCTTCCTCCCCTCAAAAATAATATTTTGATACGAGAACAAATAGACAAGTTCTTAGTTTTTGGGAACTGTAAGGCACAGAATAGTCATTTAATAATCTACCTTTTGGACATATGCTCCCTGTGCACCAACACATCTATAAAATATTTAGTCACAAGAATGACAAATGACTGCAAGAAATGAATATATGTAGAGACATAGACACACATTTCTTAGCAAAGCAATATAATGCCAAGAAAAAACACAAGTAAGCATGCTCATTTAAAACTAAGATATACATTGACTTCAATCACCCTTGTCTGTCAAGTTCCTGGTGATGTGTGGCTCACAATAGTGGGAAAGACTGTTATGGGTCAATAGAGCTTTGGTGCCATGAAGAAAAGTAGTTCTTCTCCCCATCCCCATGCTCTTAAACAGATAATTGATGATTACATTCTTCTGAAATGCATGGTCCTTATCAGCAAAGAGGTATTTCCAGGAACAACAGTCTAGTTAAATCAGGTGTTTCAGGATACCATAGGAGAGTAGTCTTAACCTCACCTAAAAGGCATCTCAAGGACCTTGCAAGTGGAAACAAAGGTATACTGGAAGAACAACTATGCTGCTGGAAATCCTTTAGTATGCCAAGGAGATGTTCTGTCTGGAATGGAATAAACAGGCCCATGGTGGAAATGGTTTAAAATGCCACATCCAGATCTCCTTCATCTTCCTGACATACCTAACAAAAATGCTGAATCTGAGGCAGCAATGTCCTCCCATTAACAATGGAAGATGAAGCAAAAGCTGTTCCTTCTAACTGCCTGATCAGTGAATCAGCATGGCAAGGTTGTGTTGGCTGTTCCACATCTCATCACACCCCAAGCCTTTGTAAATGAATGGTAGGGTTGCTCTGTTAATATTTTTGTATTCTCAAGTCATGTGTACCCAAGAGAGCATACATGAGAGCCAGTGTAAGTGTAAGTGTACTGGATTTAATGTTGGACTGGGACTCCAGGAGATCAGGGTTTGAACCATGGCTAGGTCATGAAAACCAGTTGGGTTACCTTGAGCAAGTCACAATCTCAGCCTCAGAAAAAGGCAATTACAAACCTCCTCTGAACAAATCTTGCCAAGAAAACCCTATGACAGGTTCCAATAAATAAGAAATCACTCAAAGGCACAACAACAACAACAATGTCCAATAAACCCACCAGTCATTTTTTATATGAAAGAAACAGTGAAATATACCTCTTGATTAGTTCTCTGTCTTTGAAAGTGGGAAAGCTTTCAAAGCATGGAAACACCTCCATTATGTGCAAAATTATATTAATAGTCAATGAGCTTATGAAAGTGAGCTTATGAAGAGTTTAAAGGTTATGGAAATGTATGCCAATATAAATATTTTCCAGGATGAAGAACATATATGAGCAGTATAATACTGAAGAAATTTCCTGCAGCTTTTAATACAGCTAAATTAGTTGGTTTTGAACTCAATAAGTGTAATAAAATCTTGTTGTAAAGGGTTCGGTAAGTCTTCCTTCTTTAGAGAGGCTATCCACCTTCTGTTTATAAAGGTTGGTCTCTTTCACTATATCCATTGTTTACTACTTGGAAGACAGAAAAAGCTCTGAGAAAGTTGACAGCGGTTACCATGTTGCTGACACATTGTTTGGATTCTGGGCTCCCTACCTGAAGCAAGGGTGCTTATTTTAAGGGGGAAATGATTACACCCTCCCAGCCAAGGAGCATGTGCTCAGCACTTAGCAGCAGCATATTTTTGAGAAAGGATTTCTACAGGCAAAGGTCATTCTTGTTCCCCAGTGCTTGGAACATAGTAATATATGGAGAACAGTAAATGCTAATTTTAAGCTTAAGTAAGTATGCTAACTAATTTTTCCACTTTTAATATATACTGGCTGGAACACAAAGTGTCAAACACACCATGTCTCACTTTTACATGTATCAGAATCAGTCTGCTGAAGGAACAAGGCAGCTATGGTTTGAGAAGTCTTTCCTTTTCTCTTGCTGAAGATAACATTTTGAAATCTACAAAAATTCTTTGTATAGGCCAGGGAGCCAGCAAAATGAAATTCATCACATATAAAATAAATTAACAACACAAGGAAAAACTGGCCAATTAAGTTCTAATACAGAAGTAAATTGTTCTCTGATCTTGGTTGCCTTAGACAAAAATTTGGCAACAACTAAAGTTACACTGGGAATCTTATCTTCTAATAAGAATTTGACATAAAATTGTGCCAATTTTCTTGGTAGATTCACCATTAATGAACTAATAATATGTTGTCAACTTTGTAGAATTCACAAGACAAAAGAATGTGCTTCATGGATTCTAATTTCCTGATTTTGAAATCTTTGTTGAACAGCTACAGGAAAATGATGGAATATGAAATTATATGGCAGTGTACGATTTGGTAATTATGTTTGTAAGAGTGTCAGTGAGCTAAGGATTTCTGTGGATGTGCTTTCTATGTGTTTTAAACTACCCGGGGAAGGATGTAGAGCTGCAGCACATCTTGGGGGAGTGAAAGAGAGTAGAGAACAATGCTTGGGGGCTCACTGCCCTAGGGTTATGTTTATTTTCTTCCCTCCTAGGTGGCTTTGTTATTTAGTTTTGTACAGGCTTTGTGCAACCTGCCCACTCCCATGAAAACTGAATTATTCAAGGCAGTGTGTTATTAACAGTGCCAAGTCACAAGGATTCCCAGTTAAGTGTACCACTATTTGTTGCGTCTGGGAACTAGGCGAACAGAGCATATAGTCACCAATACTCTATGTGCCACTCAATTCCGAATACCAACTTAAAGCATTGGTGATTATCTTGAAAGTTTTAAATGCCTTGTTTTTATAGTATTTGTGTCTTAAATTACTTTCTAGAGTGATAAACTGCAGCTACTCTGGGTTGTGAAAAGTCCAAGGTCAATAAGCTGAACAATCAGCTGTCAGAAGACAGAACAATCATTCAGGCAGATGGATATGCTGAAGAACAGTCAAGAACTGTCAGGACATTAAGGCCAAGTCTCTGAGATGGCAAAGGGAAGTTACTTCCAGCACAAGAAGTGTCTTTGTAGTTTGCCTCATGTAGAGAAGCTGATCCCTCAAAAGGGCAGCTGGGGGATACAGATGTCTTTGTGCAAGGCCATTCTCCAAACACTCTTACACTCTTCATTCTTAGGCAAGGTAGAACAATTTGAAGGACTGGCTGCACCTATATGAAACCCTATCCAGGCTTAACTCTGCTCATGTATCTGCTGGTAAAATCTATCAGGTGGGGGAACACAACTGCATAGAGCTTTTTGTATGGCTGTCCTATTCTTATTGAACACTCTTCTACAGGAGGAACACCTACTCCATCCTTGATTGTTTTTAAAAAGGAGTTGAAGATCTTGATTATTTAGTCTGCTTTTAATTGATTCTGGGCCATATAATACATTTTAAATATTAGGGTTCCAACTCCTAATGAAATATTAATTTTATTTAAAATGAATCAAATAATCATTCGATTGTATCATTTCATTTATTTCAAATGATACAAACATACAGACACAAGACTCCCTGTTTTTGTTCTGTAAATGGCCTTGAGATGGATTTTCCTTTTAAAGAGAATACAAAGCTATTTTAAATAATTAATTAACAAAGATATTGGCATAATTAAATAGATGGGTATGACAGCCTCAATCTAGAATGCCTCTGACTTCATGTTAGAAATGAGTATTTTCTCAATGTGCTTTATAAATGAAGAGTTTTCAAACTGCTATATCCTCAGTTTCCTATTTTTAAGATGCACTGTTAAAAATAAATGTGGTCTCCTTGCACAGATTTGTAGGATCAAATGTTTTGCATACTACCTGTGTTGAGTTTATATAGTTAGGAGAGAAGTACTGAACTCTTTTGTCTGCACATCATAGCATCTCCAATTACAGAATACAGTTGTATTTCTTTAATAAAAATAGAGGAAAAGAGGGATAAAAATTCTACAGCTCCAATCACACAACCTCACTTGGAAACAGAGCCCCTTGAATTTAGCATGACCTATTTCCAAATAAAACATCTGCAGGACTGGACTACAGTGGTGTGAAAGTAAGAGGAATGTATCATCCTAGTAAGAGAGGAATATGTGTCTGTCTCTGTCCATCAATATATCCAGCTAACTAGCTGTTGGACTATATGAAATCTTACGATGTTATTACAAAGACAGTTGTGCAAAAAAACCCAAAAAACAAAACAAAACATAAAGTCATCTGTTTGCATAATGAATCATCAGCGAAGAGGCTTTGAAGCTATAATCTGTAAATCACTTTAATAAGCTATAACTGAAGATCTTATAATTGCCATTGGAATCATGATAGATTCATTGCTAATTTTGGCAGGAAGCAGTGACACATTCAACATTCTACCACTTCACTATATCTAAAATCACCACATGACATTGTTAACACAATTTGAATACATCTGATTTCCAGCTGGACTGCCAAAACAGCAATCCATCACTCTATTTTTCAGCAACTGCATTTTTTATTATTGTTTCTGAAGCATATAAACATTTTTGAACTGATAAAAAGGGTAAACATGGAAATTCTTAACATGAAAAATATATTTGGGAGTCCAGCCTCCAAAAGCACCCCCTTCTTACACTACCTGAAAGGCCATTCCTAAAAATCAGGTTTGCACAGGGATTGGTGTCCAATACATGGAGCTGAAGTGGGTAGTAGGGAAAACCCTAGATTCAATTTCTTGGTAGCTAAAGGGCATGGGTAGCAGGATTGCAGAAGATGCCCTTCTGAGGCCTTCGAGAAAAAGTCAGGAAAGTGAATACTGGGCTAGATAGACTGATGATATGGTCCAGCATATTGCAACTTTATGTTTCCAGTCTTTTCCTTGTCTCTCTTCAAAACATCCCTGATAGAATAGACTCAGGCTCTATTCACATGTGTTTTTGGTGGATGAATTGCACTTAGCACATCTGAACCCCATCAAAACAGTTTTACTCTTTCCCCTGCTATCTTTATTATCAGTGCTGATGTGGCTTGATATTGATCTTCTTCTTCCTCCTCTCCTCCTCCCTCTTCTCTTTTATGTATGGTCAAGTACTAAAGTGCTCATTGAAAGGAAGGAGAATTTCCAAGGCACAAACCTAGTAAGTCACCCACTGCTTAGCAGTAATTGGAATCTGTATCTCCAAGTCTTTGTCCATTAGATCCTGCTTAATGACTTCAACACTCCAACATCAGTCCTAGTGACTACTTTCATCTGTGACAACATGTATATGTCTGAGAACCCACAGCTTCTATTATTCTGAATTATACACTCTAGATAAAGAAATCATTTTTTGGGATGCACTGCTGCTGTGTGATCAATTACACCATTTCAAGCTCTCTTGCCCAGTTGTTAGGGTCCCACCACCCCAGTGATGTAGCAATTCAATCTTTGAAACAAGATTTTCTTCACATCCACATCAAACAAGGAACAACAAATACTGAGAGGGCAGACTTAGGACGATTTATCAAGGTAAAGGAAATAGCTTCCAGATGGATAACTGCGTTTCGTGATGGCTGGTGAGAAGGAAGCAAGGTATTGTTACTGAATTAGCATGACACTCTGGTAGAGAACAGCTTGGTACAAAGTGCTCCTTTCATATGGTTCACATTTGAACTTGTCAAATGTCACTTTTGTTCAAAAATCTGTGGTAAGGATGTCAGGTAATGTGTGTGTGTGAGTGCTTATTCAGTTACTCCCAAGTCTCTTGTATTTTTTCTTTCTTTTGCTTGCATCTTGTTCTTTCCTCTACCCTGTCCAGCCTTATGATCTGCACCCACTCCACTCATCAATCTGTACCATCAGAATTAGGCACATACAGAAGCAACAGTGATTTTAGACTACTGCATTTATTGACATAATAAATCCAATAAACAGAAACTGATGGAAAAGTTATGATTGACATGTGTTTACACTATTCACATCAGATTTTCTCTGGCTGGTTATTCAGAGCTAAAACAGAGAGTCTGGAAATGTCCTATCTATCTTAGAACATCTCTGCATTCATTCTTGGAGATAGTATATTCCATATTATCCACTATAAAGTGCATGGACCTACTGTAGGTTGTTCTCATAAATGTAACTTTCACTATTACATTAGTAGTACTCAAATAGTCATAGCAATTTAAGTCCATACAGCTGTTATCATACCTTGTAGCCAAATGGACAAGTGCATCGGTAAAAGTCTACTGGATCATTGTTGCAAGTCCCATTATTTTTACAGGGATTGGATAGGCAAGGGTTGCACTTGGACACAATATTGATATTGACAGCCCCTGAAAAGAGACCAAATTTACAACAATTGTCATTCATTGCTGATAGAAGCAAACACATCAACTGAAATTTATAGTATTTTTTTCTTGTCACTCACTGAGTGACACAAAACAGAAGATACAAAACGGTAAGGAAGAATTCATGTGTTGGTGGTGAGTTTTGTTAGGAGACAAAAACGTTTTTTAAAGTTTTTTTCCTTGTATTACATCATGTGGCACTATTCAGTGGCTGCCTTCAAAATATCAAAGCAAGTATCCAATCATGACCATGGGGAATTAATGTTCATGTTTATTTCACTTTAGAAAAGTTTGTGATCCCAGTTTTTACAGCACTTTTTTAAAAACTGAAATGAAGGTTTCATGCTGATATCAATACAATCTGAATTGAACTAAGAAATGTACATGGGAATGGAGACCTTTATAGACCACCTGAAACCTTTACATCATTCCCTTAAACAGTAACGTGAATGGCCCCATGCTGACCAGTGGGACAGAGAAATGAAACACTCACAGATGGGGGTGGGAGCAGTCCTTAGATAGACTGACAAACATTAGTTTTAAAATGATTAAACATTGTGCTAGGGAAACAAAAACTTGAAAATGACATGTTCGCTTTGATGAAATAGATAGATAGATAGATAGATAGATAGATAGATAGATAGATAGATAGTAGATAGATAGATAGATAGCCTTCATATTGCTGTGAAACTCTGATTTAGGAGTTTATCACACTCCTTACCTTCCGCCATGCTCCTATCGCTCCAGCGTCACCAATCTGCGGTGGGAGCCTCCTGGTGGGATTTAATCCATTATTTAAAAAGGGCCCTAACAATTATGAGAATGCTTCCATGATGAAAATGGAAGTGTTCCCCTTTAAAAGTGCCATCCACGATCCCACAAGAAGGCTCTCGTTGTAGATCGGTGACACTGGGGAAATGGGAGCATGGTAGAAGGTAAGGAGTGTGATAAACTCCATAGAAGTGGAAGCTGCTTCTAAGTGGGCATGCAGGTCATTAGACTGAAAGAAAGAAGGTGTTTTGCACTTGTTTCCCTTAAGCAAAGAGTTTAAGGGATGTTGGGAGATGGCAATCAGGCACCTGTCCCCTCATGTCAATTCTCCATCCTTCAGGATCCTTTGAGGTAGCCAGAGTTCTGCTCCCTTAGCACAAAATTTCCTTTACAGGTTCAGGAATTCTCAGCTCACTATAGCAGTAGGGATACACCACAAGTGCTGGGGCCAAAGACAAGCTGATTTAGATACATGACCAATTTCACAGAATATAGATTTCTGAGCACTTCATTCTTTCCTCTGCACCATAAGAACAACTGAAGCAAAGCTTCTGGGCTCCTTGAAGCATAACAACAGTATGGTATGACTAAATGGGAGTAAAACTACATCAGAGTAGATCACATCTTGTTATTAGGTCTATCATTTATGCAAATTTATTTTCCAGTATATTATTTGAAGTGTCATGTTTCTTATTTGCAGATGGTAAACAGATCCCTTTCAACATGATTTTTCTCTCTTGGCAGATTAAAAGAAGGCTGTAACTGTAAACAGTAATTAAAAACATAAATATACATCAAAATAAACACACACTGGGAAGAGAGCCTCCCTTGATGTTACAAAAAGAGATTTGCTCAGTTTGGAAGACGCATGTATGTGTTTTAATCTGAGCAAACTGTTTGAAATGTAGGCGGTTTTTGGTTTGGTGCAATTGTGCCCATCTGCAAATTAATAGTAGATGTGAAGACAGCACCATAGATATGCTGATAGATATGAAAACCAGACGTTTTCTAAGACTAAAGGCCTCAGTAGCTTGCCTTTTAAGATAAGTCCCATATGATTTCTGTCAGACAACAATGTCTGCTAATTGTGTCATGCCTAAGAACATTTAGTCAATAATGCTTGAGAAAGAGAGACAAGAGTGTAAATATATGGTAAAAACATGGAACACTGGTTGAACAATAAGCAGATTTACCCCAAAACGTCCCTCACATCCTTGCTGCCAACCAATGGAATAAGCTTTTTTCATGGAACAGTTAAACAGAAGACAATACCAGCAAACTTTACCAGTATAAAAGAAGAAGAGGAAAAATAGGAAGAAAGATGGGGAGAAAGATATAGGCCTGCTAGGCAACATCTGGTTTTTGAGATATCCAGTACCTTCCATTTTAGTAAGGTGGCAATTTGATCTGGGTTTAGTCCAAACTTTATAGGAACTGTGCAAAGTGTTGGCCCTTATCCCCCAAATAGGTTCAGAAAGTAGAATGGCTGTTTTAAAGTATGGGAGCCACTAGTTGGCATTGGGAACAGGAAGGTGATCCAGTCCTTGCCTTTGAGCAAACTAGACAAGATGTTTGTTCACAAAGACTGTGCCCTTAAAAGTCTTCCTACCACTTTCATAGTAACTTCTTCCTTGATAGGACTAAACACACAAATCTATTCAGGTAAAAAAAGTGACATGCACACAGGTGACTGCAATAACCCTACCAATACGTATGATAGCTTTGCTACAGAGATACCCTTACTACAGACAGAAATAATTGTACAGTTATACTAAAGCAGAGGTGGGCAAAGTTCATCCCAGAGGCCACATGCAGCCCTCTGGACCTCTACATGCAGTCTGTGAGGCCTCCAAGGAGGCCTTCAAAGCCTCAGAGAACCCATTTAAAGGCCACAGAGCATTCAGGCTGATTTACAGAGAATTTTGTCTTGCCTGAAAATTATTCCCAAAACATTTCAAATGTGGCAACTTGCTTAACCATACTCCCAGAGTTCCCCAAACCTCTCAAAAATAACCCCGTCTACTGGCAATTGGACAAAATGGTAACTGGAAATGACACTGCATCACTTTAGGTATGTCAAAACGTGCTTGTGTGTTCTGTCACGTGGGTGTGGAAGAGGGGGAATGTGCAGTGGTCCACCTACATCTTAAACACTAGTGACTGGCAGAGGTGATATCAGTTCCATCCTAGCAGTGCAGCTTGGTAGTGATGCAAGTGATGGCTGCTGATTGATAAGTACCACAATTCAGCATTTGTATTAATCTTATGTAATGCATACAGAATGGTTTTGTGGTGGCTTATTGAATAAGACACCAATTCTGACAATCATAAGGTCGGAAGGTTGGCAGTTCAAGGCTTAAGTGCTGCATGATGGGGTGGGCTCCCGTGACTAGTCACATCTTCTGCCAATCTAGTCATTCGAAAGCATGCAAATGCAAGTAGATAATTGGTACCACTTTGGTGGGAAGGTAACAGAGTTCCGTGCAATTATGCTGGCCACATGACCACCGAAGTAGTCCACAGACAACTCTGGCTCTTCAGCTTACTAATGGAGATGAGCACCGCCTGCTAGTTGGTTACGACTAGACATTCATGTCTAGGGAAAACCTTTACCTTTACCTTTAATGCATCCAGAAGGCCCCATGTTCAACCCCCCAAATCTCTAGTTAAAAGCATCAGGTAGGAGATGATGATGATGATGATGATGATGATTATGTTTTATTTATATAGCGCTGTAGATTTACACAGCGCTGTACATACAAACAATAAAATAAATAAAGTAAACCTGCCCATGGCATATAATCTAAGAAGGAGATGATATGAACGACCTGGGATTTCTGCACACTCTGCTTCAGACAGAGCAGGCAACATTGAGTTAGATGGCTAGTATAAGGCAGCATTACATGATAAGGGAACAAGCATGGAATTTAACTAACAGAGAGCATGCCAACCATTAATAGTCTGCATTTACCTTTACATTGGAAATGGTGAATTGGTGTTGTTAGCAAGAGCCTATCAGCCATATCATCTGGAGTGCTGCATCGTGCAATCCCTGGCTCTTTGTAGCCTGCTTTCACCCACTCAGAAAGCCAACGCAGATTGCAGTCACAGTGTAAAGGATTGGTACCAAGTGCTCTGTGGATTAAAAAATATATATATATATATACATAACTCAGTCCATATGGCTGTTTAGAGTGTCCATAAAACTATCAATTTGATCAACTGTTTAACTCAGTTACATGCTCATATATACATAAATCAATTAATAAAGCCTTCAAAAAATAAGCTACTTTTTACACTTTTACAAGAGCCCAGCCCTCCCACTTTTCTTGCCTCCTGCCTAAGTTTTTTTTTTAAACTTATTAATTTTTTTCCTGCATTGGCATTGGGAGGATGGTAGAAGAGGGCTGAAGAAAGTCAGACTTCCAGGGATAGAAACAGCATGTCTCCAGTAAGCAATGCAATAAAGTTTGACCTGGGAAAGAATGGGACTCTTCTCTGGGTGATTCTACTGTAGCTGTGTGTTCTTATGTACAACAAGCAAGATAAAAAGCTGCCTCCAGAGTAATTTACTGAGTATATCTGAAGAACAAGATAGAAAGAAAAGGGATGCACATTACAGCCGAACGCACCAGCTACCCTGGCATGCTGAAAAAGAGCTGTACATTTTGCCACCAAAATTAAATCATGAGAAAATTGGAGGCTGCTGAAAGAAAATAAATCATCTAAGGATGCATTTTGGAAGAAGCTTTCAAATCATTTCTAAAAGATTCAAAATATTCTTGTTCCCCTATGCAAGGCCAACCTGACCTGGTTGTTTCTTTTCTCATGTGGGTAGTGTTAGTTTTGAATAAAAGGTTTGCTCAAACATGTTAAATCCCCCCCCCCCGGGCAGGACCCTATCCCTATTCTTTCCATTTTATCTCTAACTCTGGCATAGGCTGAGTCTCCTTTATCTGAAATGCTTGGAACCAGAAGAGTTTGGGAGTTTGGAGTTTTACAGATTTTGGAATATTTGCACGCACGCACACACACACACAGAAATATCCTGAAGATGGAATTCATGCCTCAACATGAAATTCATGTATTTTTCATATATAAATTATACACAAACCATGAAGGTAATTTGATACATAATATTTTAAATATTTTTGTTCATGAAACTAAGTTTATGTACAGTAACCAGCAGAAAGCAAAGGCACCACAAGCTGAGCGACTCATGAAAAAAGTTTTGGTTTTTTTGGAATATATTGGATTTTAGAATTCTTTATAAAGGAGACTCAACCTGTAACAAAATTTCTCGTAAAAAAGTAAAACCCAGGAACACGTTAACTTCATTAAATGAGGTATACCTGTATGTGATGGGGGTGGGGGGGAATAATCACCATGAATCATTCTTGGTATGCTATTGGGCCAGTATCAGCACCTATTTTCTCTTTCTTCCATCCTTTCTCAGGCCTACTGTTACATGACAACATCAGTACAACTCCCCATTTTGCTTCTATGGAGATTACAAAGCAGTGCTCCCCAAATTGGTGGCCACAGGCTGTTGCTGGTCCACAGGCCATTGGTTATTGGTCTTCAGCAAGTTTCCAGGAAAGAAAGAACAAATGTAACCCAGTGGGCACAAACATGGTGCTAGTCCCTGGCCAACTGGGAGAAATAACTGCCACTCAGCTACATCAGATAGCTGAAGAAGCACTCCAATATATGACTATCCATGTTCTAAAATTAGAAATGGCATAAATCTTAGAAATAGAAGACAGCCCAGGGATATCAGAAAGCATAGGGAAAAGGGGATTTTGCTTCTTACACTTGGTATTATGCATAAAATTGAGGTTAAACACACACACTCTCTCTCTCTCTTTTGTGCAATGAAAATATGTCCACGGGGATCTTGTCACATTTGCTGATCCCCAGGAAGACAGGGAAACAGGGTGAGAAAAACACTATTTCACACCAAGGCCTATTAATCGTTTCACAAGGTCTTTTTCCTTTCCTTTCCGATCCTTAACCTCCGCTACTTGGCAAGTTGCCCAAACTAAACTGTGCCTGTAAAGCACTATGGTTCCCATTTTACTATAGGGGATATTGCATTGCCTTGCATATTCAAACTGCCTCTTACAGTACTTTTCTATGCTTCTCTACCAAAAAATTGATTTCCTGCTTGCTTTGGTTCCTCACTTTCCTAGCTCTCTCTGCCTTACCAGGTCACTAAGGTTGTGTGTTAATAATTCACATCCTATCACAAGAACAGGTAGATTATTTTAAACACCCTGATTTATCCTCATGATGTCAAATGAGGGAGCTTGATAACATTCTCGGTGAATATTACTTGTGGGTTTTATTATAATTTGATATTTCCAAATTCATACAGTGCAATCCTGTAAACAACTGCATTGAAGTAAACACCACTGAGTGGAAAACAATTTACTCCCAGGCAACTGGCTAGAATTGTAGCCCACATGTACAGACGTAAGTTAGCAATAGTTTTATGCAGTTTACAAATTGATAAAGAATTGCAGTTTTAATGAAGTAATACTTCTTACAGAGTTAATTATCTCTATGTCTATTATGTCTGATTCAAGTCAAAGCATTGCTTCCTAGCTCATGCAGAAAACATCATGTCATCAGACTTGACAGATGGACATATTCCTTTTGACTTCTAAGAGCAAGTCCAAGGGAGTTAATGGGAAATGAATGCCTAATTACTAGATGCAATGTTGAAAAGTTTTAAGGAGAGTGCTTTTAAACCTTTTCCTCAGTCCACCTAAGATTTTATTGTAACATCACTTGAATTAACTATAACATAAACTCTTGCAAACCCAAGATGAATATTTTAGGACAATGCTCTCAAGACAGAGGGCAATGAGCTCAATGATCTTAGACTAGTTTTGATATTATGTTTTCACTCCACAGGAGTGCTTAGCACTAGTTCCTGTGGAGGAAAAAACATGAAGTTGAGTTAAGCCCCTAGAGAGAAAGTTAAGAAATTGTTTATCCCCCCAAAAAAGGGGGGGGGGGGGGGGAGGAAAGAAAATAATTTTGGATGGCGACTTTTTCCATTAGAGATAACACAAATCATTTCTGAAAATATAGTTCCAGCTAAAACTTTTCTTGGTGTGGTGGTAGAAAACAGATGGAATACTGACAGATGAAATTCCACTAATGTTGTTGATATAATTCCACAGACGTGACTGATTAAACATCTCTGCCCTAGACAAATTCATGCTGAGAGTTCATGAGTTGAATTACTGGCAGGGGTTCATCCATCAAAATTAAATAAGCGAAATAACAACGTTTCCTTAAAGAGGCCAAATTTATATCCCCATTTATAAATTCATGCAGACTTTGGCCTACAATTTATGAGTATACATGCATACACACGCACATTCAAATATGGAATTCTATAGACATTTAATTACACATTTTATTAATGAAATATATCACATTAGAAGTGAAATGGAACAATGAAAATGGATGTGAAAATTTCATGTTTATTTATTTATTACTTTCAAGATGAAAACTGCTCCAGAGATGGCACAAATTTCCAAAAGTACCATTCTTTGCACTCTTATTTATTATAGCAATGCAACTGGCATTCAAAATTGAGTGAGCTAGGGGTTATGAGTTAATTTCTGCATCCAGAAACTTTATTTACTACATGACCAAGCAGTTAAATTCAGAAATTTCTGCACATTTTGATGTTGGTCATTTGAACCGCTAGGTCTGCAGAAGCTGGGACTGACTAATGATGGGAGCTCACCCCATCATGCAGAACCTGGGCCTTGAACTGCCAAACTGCTGATCTTGCAATCAACAGAGTCAGCATCTTAACCACTTGAATCACTGCATCCCTATATCTAGATTGACTGTTCCTATTTAATTTCACTATATACAGACGTCAATAATTTAAAATAAAATTCAAATATCGCAAAGACAAAGGTTATTGTTATTCTTTAGTTTTCACAAGAAGGAATGGACTAACAGATGTTAATAATGGGAACAGACTGAAAATTTAATATCTTGTCACCTGTCCCAAGCATTTGAGTTAAAGTAAGTTTAAAATAACAAATAAATTTAAATTGTGCATGCTTTATGTACCTGGTTGCTTCTGCTTATGATCTGGTAGATGTCAAAGCATTACATTTAAAAAGACCAACCTCAGTAAATTCACTGCATCAGTTTCTAATTGTAAATCTATGCTCATCTAAACCCATTGTTTCAATAAATTTGCATTAGATGGGACTACCAATTGGATTTAGATTTCATAGGCTCCCAACCTGAGCAGTTCATAATGATGAAATAATTTTAGACTTAGTATAAATTATAAGAAAAGCCCAAATACATGTAGATGACTTCTATGACTTGATTTCTTGTATGATAATCTACAAGTCATGGGAGCCAACTAAACATCTGAGCTAATTAACTGATCCAGAATATATTGTTCCAGAAAGAGTTATTTTAGTTTTATACTCATTATTTGTATTGGAATTTGAATGAATAAAGAAGGTTGAATGAAGGTCAAGGAGCTAATAAAGAGCTGAAGTTACAGAAACCTCTTGGATATGACATAAAAACAATCTACTCCAATGTCTTTTTTTCTCAGTTTCCAAGTCTCTTACTGGACAAAACTTCCTTCTATTCTCAGATCCCTGGAGGAGGTCATTTGTTGGTGGTGGTTATCATCATTATGATGATAATTTATTCTGAGGAACAAATTTGAAAATGACAATAATGTGTTTATGCCATCTGCCTTCCTAACCTGAATGGAAACTTTTAATTTTTGAGTTCTTCAAGGCCCATTGGGGCCTATTAAAATTACTTTTACTTTAACAATTAGTTGTAAAACATGATGATGTTTTCCATTATTTAATGTAGGTACCTGCTTCCATCAAATGGTAAACAACTGTACTCCATTCATTCGCCTCCCCCCACACAATCCATTGTTTCTAATCAAAGGCAGATACTAACTAAGACCAATCAACAATTGTTACATAGGATCAAGTATGTCTGTATTTCAGCAGTCTCCTTTTATTGCTTTCTGATATTTTTATTATATCTGAAAGCCACATACATGTAATATTTAAGTCAGTTCCTCAGCCTTGCTGATAAAGATGGGTTATCTATATAATACTTACACCCCTGGAGGAAAATAAAATTAAAAATAAACAAATGAAACTAGGGACTTTATGACACTGTCTCTGGTGCCCGACTTACCTCTTCTGAATTTGAGCCAAATTCAGAAGTTAGGCTGATTTTATCATAGAGACTTTCCCCCCAAAGTGGCTTCACATTGCCTTTAGTGTTGAATTCAGGTCCCATAAGTCACTTTGATGGCCATTTTTTCCATTTCCAATTTGGAAAAAATGACTGCCAAAGCAACTTACGGGGTTCAAATTACGGAGGCGGTGCAATAAAATCCTAGGTCTGATGTGCAAACAGACACTTTTTTATGCAGCATACTCTACTTAAAAACAGCACATGCATATTATAGTGTGGTTCTTTAAACATTCCATAGACTATGACCTATGTAGTATCCATATAGGAAAAAAAAACCCTGCCCCCATCTGGGTTGAAACATGTCCCTCTGTGCTGAACTACAAAACAGTACAGTTGCATCTGTTCCCTTCCTTGTAACTACAGGGAAAAGTGGCAGATAAATCCTGCTAAATGTTAAGGAAAATGCAACATGGGATATACAGTGATGAAAATAAAACATGTATGTGAGAGTCACTATGACTAAGCAAAAGCAATAAGAAGCACACAGGTGTGAAAGCTAATGTAATTAGCAAGCCTACAATGCAGGACAGAAATGCAGAGTGTATAATTGAAAGCACCTGAGAATCGTTAAGTGGACCAAGGTGAGATGATGAAATCATTAATTATGGTTGAACTATGAGAACCAATCAATATGGATGTACACGGCCCACTGGGTGGAAACTGGCTATGTGGGTGGTGTTTACTATGGCTATAATAATTGATTATGATTCCCATGTATTTTGTGGAGTAGTTTGGAGTAGAGTGGGTAGTTGTGGAGTTGTTTGTGAGTAGTTTGGAGATTGTAGAGATTGTGATTTGTGAGGGCATTGATATTTGTATATAGTAGAATAAAGTAGATCTTTTATATAAGTACTACTGAGTTGTCTGGGTGTCTTGGGTGAAGATACAAGAGCCAGCAGGATCCTGGAGAAGTGTGAAGACTCCTGTGAGCAAGAGTGAGAAGGCTTGGAGAGTTTGTCAGGGTCTTCAGGCCTATTCTCTGAAATCTGCTGCTTTAGAGCAAAGCTTAACCACTGCCAAAACTGGTCAGCGCGGTGCATAACAAGGTGGTGAGTTTAGAGCCAGAGGTGAAGAGCTACAACTCCCTCATCCCAACACTAACATGGTAGAAAATGTGTGTTTAAAGCTTCTATGAAGAAAGTAGAATAAGAGATTCCAAAAAGTTACATTTGGACAATATCTTCCAGGATCCACACATAGCAATGGGAAGATAGGGGATTGCAATACAGAAAAGTAACCTTTATGGCTCTGACCAAAACAGACAAGCCCTATGCATTCAAGCAGTGACTTACACATCCATATCACTATTGGATATTTCAACATGCTACTTGGGTTGTTTTTTGTTGTGTTTGTTTTTTACATTCTGCTGAAATTTTTTTGGCACTTAAATCAGAACCAGAAGTGTGAAAGTCTTAATATTTTTGGGTTTAAAATCTATTCAGCTCCACGGAAAAAGTTAAAAACTAGACTGCCTTCAAATTGTTCTCACAGTGAAATTTACACAAATGTAACACATAAAAAGGAATTGCAGCATGAAATAGCTATACCAATTGGGTAGAATGATTATACAGTGTGTCTAGCCTGTTGAAGGCAATAATACTACGATGGGAAAGTGACACAAGATCATTAAAGATCCTTCAGGACACTGGATATATCATTGCCATGAAGAGCCTAGAGAAAGAGGGAATATATGACATAAAATAAACCCCAACAGTTAGCATGTTGAGAGCCAAAGGTCTATTTAGCCATTTTCAAGAGCTATCACATATGAGACTGTGTATTTTGCCATCTTCCGAATGAAAAATATATTGTTTTTACAAGACACTTTTATTAAGAGACTGAGGAAATCACACATACAACAATCTTTTATTGTTCATCAAGCCTAATAAGGATTGCCACGTTGAAACTATATAGAACAGGAGGAATATTAAATAAAAAACTCACATGCATTATACACTCACATTGAATTATTATATACTTTTTCAGTATAAAGGCATCTGAAATTTTGTCCTAGTGGAAAAATTCAAGAAACACAAGAGGGGAAACGATACCATTCAGGTTTTAATAATGAACCATTCTTTAGGGAGTAAAGGTGCAACAGAGTACAGCCCTTATGAAGCTAATTTGTCACTATTAATATTAGATTTATTTACACACAGTTAATCTAGCTCAGGAAACCATGGCACAGACACGGTATTATTTGGTTATAAAAATGCGTTCTGTTTCAATTATTCAAAATTCATTTGAAAGGTAAACAATCTAATTTTAGTTTATTCTTTTGCTTTAATTTGACACGCTCTTTATGCAGGGATAAACATATTCATTACAGTTTAATTTTTGTCTGTACTTGTCTTTGAAGAATACTATAGTAAAATCACATTTACTATGGGTTTAGTTTGGTCATTGAGATAAAAATAGAAATTCCTGACACAGTCAGAGAAACCACAACCTTTAAGTGAAGATTGATCTAAAAAGGGAGTCTAAATATTGTTAACAAAAATAGAATAAGAACTACCATATATACTCGACAATAAGTCAATCTCATGCATAAGTTGAAGGCAGGTTTTGGGGCCAAAATTATAGATTTTGATATGACCTGCGGATAAGTCGAGAGTAAGACTTAGGGACATGTAACAAAGGATCTAAAGCCTGAAACAAAGGAAAAGAATGCCAAAGAACTTACAAAATTGAAAGAGACATAACTGTTTGTGTTCGCACTGAAGGATGGATGGATGAAAGAGTAGAGGGGGGTCAGTGCTTACAGGACAGATTACACTCTTGTGTTTCACGAGAGGATGGTTTCTATTTTTATGAGAGTAAAAGTACAGTACTTACATTGGCAGGTGAACAAGTCGATTCAGATTTTTTGGGTCAATTTTTTTGACTAAAATTTCTAGTCTTATGCATAAGTATATACTGCATATATCAAACACTTTATGATTTTTGGATAATAAAATGTTACCAAGTGAGTTTTATTAAGAGAAAGTGAAATTCCATTATAATATTTACAGATGCCATGATGTACTGTAAAAAGTAGAGCAAATTAATTTCTGGTAAAAGTTTAGACTTCAGTGCCTGTTGACCACTTTCTTTTCCATGTTTACATGACTTTGGATTTCCAGATGAAATTGAACATACTCCTATGAGTCTGACATTGTATTAACTGTGGCATCAGTGGACCAGACCCAGTGCAATTCCAAATGACCAAGATGGCATAGCTACATTTACACTAGGTAAACTGAATCTCTCAAAAGATGCATCTATACTGCAGAATTAATGCAGTTTGACACCACTAATTGTCATACTCTGAGATTTGGAGTTTTGTGAGACATTTAGACTTCTCTTTCAGAGAACTGCAAAACCCAGGATTCCATAGCATGGAGACATGACAGTTAAAGCAGTGTCAAATTGCATTAATTCTGCAGTGTAGACACAGCAGCCTAAAATCCAAAGTATGATCAGGCTAAGGGCATTTGAAATTATTTATGACCTAAGAAATACTTATTTACATCTTGGTTCAGTACTGCCATTGTGGCAACATCCTTGGGAAGAAGGAAGTTTAGATTTTACCAAACCTGGCTTCCCCTTTGGCTTGGGAAGTCTCTGTTCCATTTTTTATTACTTTTCTATCAGCAGATCTGAGCCAGCAGAGAGTTCTGCCATCAGATCTCTGGCAGCATTTGGCAGGAAGAGCATTTTTCCTAGCAAATGGGGGTTTCTGACAGAAGAAGAGGTTTATGCCCAACTCTAATCCCTCGCAGTGGCTCATCCTTGAGTTAAGATTGCATTATCCTTAGTTGAACTAAGTCTCACTGAAACTGAAGAGACAATCAAGTCATGATTTAGGTTTCATTGATTTTGGTATATCTAAGTACAACTGATGTGGTTTGGATTAAACCTAGTAATCAATGAAGCATTTTTTTTAATGTACAGAATGTTTAGTGCATACACATTGAAAACATATATTCAAAAGAGTTAAGCATGCAACAATGATGGCTTGCATTGTTGCCTACACTGTGCTGCATAGTTTGTTTGTTTTTAAAAGTATGACAAATACTCAAGGCAAACTAACTAACCTTGAAAGATTGATGTCTTTGTACCTGGGAAACTACATTGAGATATTTTGGGGACCAACACCACATTTATGGAAAAATTCACACATTTGCACTGCAATAAACCTGGGTTTTTTCAGAAAGTATGGACTCAATAAGGAGCTCCACACAATTCCAATTTTCTCGTGAGTATACCTTTATAATACATATTCTCTCTGTTATGCTCAAATCATTAGCTGTATGTGTTTAAAAAATAACCGAAACATGTAACAGATGAGGATGTGCTAGGAGGTATTATGACACCTATATTACAGTAAATTTATTTTTCAGGAATACATCCTGACAGAATAATTTTCTTATTATTATTGATAGACCATGCTTCCCAGCAAACAAAGCAATTAAGAAAGGAGTGGCTCATGCATGAAAGAGGCCAGTTACCTGCACATAAAATCCAGACGGACAATGAGTTATATGTCTTTTCTATAAGAAAACCTAAAAATGTTGAATTCTTTTTGTCGATTATTTCTTACTGGGGTTCTCTTGGGAACCCTGACAATAAATAAGTGACACTAACAGATTGCACGCTGTCACTTGGAAGCACTTTTTCCCCTCAGGAGAATTGATTTTTAATAACAACGTAGATGACATGTGGCATGGGTTGTCGCTGACACCAGAGTTTTGCAGACCATAATAAATCACATCAATCTGGAGGTTTCCAAACACACCAAAAGAGAAATACTCATTCATGCTTCATTTCACTTCTGCACAGGAAGTTATCTCTCCCAGAGTAAGAGGCATTCCAAGATATGATAAAGTCAGTCTTTGACATAAGTAAGGCAGTAGCTTCTGGAATTTTAAAAACCAACCTTTACTTATTCATCACTTTCTTTCCTTTAGCTGTGGACATGATTAGGCCACAACTTAGCTCCTCCACAGTTCTGAATAAAAACCACATACCCATTGATCATTAAAGGTAGTGAATTATCTCTAAAATAAACCCCCAAAGCTATTAGTTAACACTTTGTAGCAGTTTCAAAGGACTGGGCAAGATTCATCATGGAATTAACATCTCTGGCAAAACTCATCATGTGTAAAGTTGCCCTTGGCAAACTCTGCAGATTATCATCCTGCATCATCAACTGGCAGCTCATGGCTTATGTAAATCAGGCGTACTCAGTCTCCAAGAGGCCTCCCACTCACCCTTGTCCTCTTTTCTACATGTTGGCCACAAAGCTCATTTGTTATTTCAGAAAGGCACACAGCTTATTGCATGAAGAGGAAAAAGAGAGAAAGCTGTACAAAACAGGTATAGACCATGTGCTTCTGACAAGTTTCACCCCAAAGATGATCTGATTATGTGCAGTTTAATACCACCTTGGGTCCTGGACTGGAACAAGTGGGAGATGTTAAATAAATAAATGTCAGTATGATCCTGCAAATATGCGCAATCTATTACCTATAGTTTCTTCTACACATCCTGGTAAGATATCAACAACTAAGGAAGGAATTGGAAGATTCTAGGCTCATCGTCTTTATACTCTGTCCTACATTGGTATCCTCACCATTCTAATCCACAGCTTTTGCTACAATAATCATCAAAACATATGTCATTTAATGGCTACTATTTATTCTGCTACAAAGGATGCAAATCATGTAATAAACTCAGTAGCCTCCATTTCCTAAATATTCAAAACTAGTGGATTTTTTTTAAAGCTTAAGTTTATAAAAACAATTAAAAGCTCAGAAGGAGCATAAATAACCCTTAACAATCATCTGGACCAGTAGTTATACAACAAGCTATTTCTCATCTCAGTGCAAGTACACTGTAGCAAATTGTCTGGAAATGTGTGCGATGGAGTGGCCTACTAAATAAAGTTATCTTTCCATCAAAAATCATGTTGTCACTGGTGGCCTAGTAAGATTTAACCCTCACAACAATGAACAAGTGATACTTACAGCACTCTGAGAGATTTAAGCCCATTAAATGCATGGGCTGGGATACACCGTAGCCTGTTGTAGCTCAGGATCCTAGGAGAATAAAAGAATACAAATTGTGTTACCTTGCCACTGATACAGTGAACAGCACATGCAAAGATGAAATTATTAACTCAAAATGCTACCTCCTAAATGGAACTGACCTTACACTGAATAGCAATTAGAGTTAACATCAGTACCACTGACTACTTACAGTGTTGATAGCTGTGTCATGTTACTGAAGGTGTAATTGGCCAACACACTGATGCTGTTGTTGCTTAAGTCACTGGGGGAACAAATTAAAAATTAATAAGTGTCATAGATGCAAATACAACTAGTATTATCTCAAAGTTCAGTTAAATCCAAGAAACAAGTTCAAGTTGTTTCACATCAAAACATTAACAAAGACTGATTCTCTAACAATATGTTAGGCAGGCAGGCAGGCAAACAGATAGATAGAAGGATTTATCAGTTGCCTTGTAACAAATGGGGTTACAACAAAATGGGTCTCATATACAATAAGACAAAACTAAAAACCCCAAATCCATATATACACCAAGTAAAAAGTCTTAATACTAAAACAATAGATTAAGAAGACCAGAGACTAAATATAGCAAGTTTCAAAAACATAAAGATCAGAGTTTTAAAAAATGCAAAACTATTTTAATAGCAAAAGAAATACTGAAGATTAAAAATGAAAATAAAATGAAAATGAGATTAAACATTTCTTACTCTGGCACTAAAATCTCAGCAAAATAGTTCTCTCTGAGGTGGGCTTTCCATAACAAAGGGAAAGGGCTCTCAAGGCAGGGCTCCAATGATAATCTCAGAGCACAGTTATGTATATAAGGATGAGGTGACCCTCCAGATACCAGGTTAGGTGGAAACTAGCATTTCCCCTTAAGTCCAGAAACCAGCACTTTGCATTGTGCCAAGTGGCATATCCAGAAATCCAAAAGAAAATCAAACCTAGCTCTGACAAATTAGTACCTTTTATTGGAGATAATATGCAAAATTTCAAACAATGCATTGATAAAACTGGCACAAAATTCTGACATGCCTGGTGAGATGAATTAAGTCAGCCTTTCCAACATGGTGCTATTCAGGCACTTAGGATTACAGAGCCCATCATCTCTGATTGGACATGCTGTTTGGAACACTGTAGTCCAAAACAGTTGGAGGATGCCCATGTTGGGGTGGTATGCATGTCTATCTTTTATTTATACAGTGAAGGACTTTGGTAGGTTATGCTATAAAACACACCTGATAGAAGGCACATTACAGTATAATAAATGATCCAGAATCCCAAACCTATTCAAAATATTGCATTTATTTACTTGCATTCATTTATTTAAAGCTCTTTTATCTACCCTTCAGCCAGAAAGAATCACAGAGTGGTTTTGATCAATAGTCACTTTAATAATAATGATGATAATAATGAATTGTATTTGTATACCACTTTTCCACAGATCAAAGTGGTTTACAGCTGTAGAAAACCAATTTGTGCTGGTGTGACGCAAATTAATAAATAAAACAAGACCCCAAGCCTCCACTCAAGAGGGACACATCACAAGAGAAAAAAAAGGGGATGAGGACGGAAAGAGAAAATAAGAATATCCTGATAATTTTTTTAATGTTATATGGATCTTATAATGAGTGGCTGTAACACAGCTGGAAGTTAGTTTTCTCATCATTGTCACCTCAAAAGAAAACAATTCTCAGAACAAAAAAACTGATAGTGTCTCAGCAGAGTTGATGAAGTGGTTGCGCCCTGATAAAATAGCTGTGCAATGCCAGTTGGAGGAGAGAGAAAGCCCAATGAAGGTGGCTTTGCAGGAGCATGATGGTGATCCTGTTTTTCTTCTCTTCCTCCAAACAGTATGAGTGAATAAATACAGAGTGACACTGGTGACTAGCAGCAGGGAAGCTCTACACAGTAGATGTTCTCATGGGATGAAGTTTGGGGGTCTGTGAAATTCTGAACCTTACCATCTTACCTATGTGTTCCCAACAATGATGGAATTGGGCCTCATCATTATAGTGAAACTGATCCATTTATAAAGGCTTGGTTGGGTATAGGAGTTTTGTTTCAAGCAAAACCATGACCTGCTACACCAACAATATTCCCACATACACTGAGCATCAGAAGTATATCTCTGTTCATCAGAGTCATAGCTATACAGCAACATGCAGCAACATTGTCGAAAAGAAGCCACACATTTCTTGTACTGGCAGCATAAGCGAAGATACTTACATCAGTGTTAAGTGTCTGAACAGGGAGAGTTCCTTTGGTACAGCAGATAAATGATTTCCTTCTAAATACCTGAAATAAACATTTTGACCATAGTTACTGGTTAGTTTGGGAAATACAGAAACAATTTGGGCAAGAGGAGCTACAATGGAGGTATGCATTTTTGTCTACATCAAGAAATATATCTAGCCAGTTCAGGGAGGTCAGGAGGTATATCTTTGCGCAAAAGCTTGTTTCTGTGTACTGACTGGACTCCCTTGATCAAACTATTCTAGTGATATCAGTGGCCTAAATTCACAGTTATTCAGATGCTGCAGTGGCAGAATCGCCTTCCCTCTCCTGCAGCCCTCTCTCTACTTGAAAATCAGCTCCAGAATTCCAGAGAAGAATTCAGGGTAGCTCTAGTTGGGAGGGATAATTGCTCCTCCCCAGTTCTGCAGATGTACCCTACAGAATTTACACTATCAACAATGTAAATGACAACCACCACCACAACAATAATGACTTCAGGCTTATCTCCTTGTCCAGGACTCAAGGTGCCTTAGAAAAGTTAAGTGATACAGCTAAAATATAATTAAACTATCAATAAAAGTAAAAGGAGTAAAAAGCAGACCATTTAAAAGAAAAGAGATATAAACAGCATAGCCCACAAAAGGCCTTTCCACTTGACCAGTCAGCCCTCAAAGACCTGTAGAAATGAAAATGTTTTCACCTGATGTAAAGATAGCAAGAAGGACCAATCTAGTCTCTTAAGGAAGGGGATTCCAGAGTCTGGAGAAGCCTTGCCCTGTGTTCCCAACACACATAGGAATGCCTCCCCAGAAGATCTCAAAATATGGAAAGGTTCATATAGAAGCGATAACTTGTTTTACATAACCTGGTTCTGAGACATATAGGTCATAACTAGCACATGAATTGTGCCCAGAAACAGACTGGCAGCTGGTACAGCTGTTTGCAATGAGGGAGTTATGTGTTCCCAGTAACCAGACCCATTTAACAACCTGGCTGCAACTCTCTGGACCAGCTGAAGTTCCAATGCTTTTTAAAGGCAGTCCCATGTACTGTATAATGTGTTAGCATAATGCATTTTGTTTCAATAATAGTCATAACTGCCTCCTTTAGGCATGATGGAACTCTGCCTTGTTTGAGAGAGATATTGACTACTCTCCTTACCCACTGAACCAATTTCTCACTAGCTATTTTTTTTTTTTTTTTGGTAAGCCAGGAAGGGCAAGTGTCTAATTCACATTTCCAAGAATCCTGTCCATACCATAGGGTTGTACAAACTGAAAGGTATCTATTATCACTTGGCAAGCAGGGGTCAAAGTTATATCCATTGAACCTATGTCAATTACAACATCCATTTTGGGGCAGACCTGAATGATTTTATCTAGTGCTGGGCAAGTTGTTCATAGTGGGCTGTTGAGTAGTGTAGATTTGCTTTTCTTGTGTATCATCCTGACCATTTGAAACAGTTTTGTTGGCCAGCTCTTTGCGGATGTGATTTTTCTTTCGTTCCTGCATTGCCACAGAGTAAGCTAGCAGAGAGGCTCTAGCCTATATTCCAGTGATTCTCAGGCTCTGGCCTTCAAATTGTTTTGGACTTTGGGTCCCAGTTTGAGGCTTCTAGGAGGCCTCTAGAAGCTGAAGTCTGAAACACTCAGAGGACTAGAATTTGGGAATCACTACTGTATTTGATTAGCCCTACCCCAAGCTATCTGCCAATGTTACTCCACTTGCCTTCATACTTGTTCTTTTTTAAATATTAACATTTATTAATACATTCTAAAACAAAACATGACAAGAAACAGTACACCAAAACAACAATAAATAAAGACAATAACCCAGATAAGGCCCTGACAATTATAGATAAAAGGTATATATAGGGATCCTGAGAGACATCTTTCCATAAAAATCTAGCTAAAATTGGGGAATGTCTAGAGACTAAAACTTGCTGGATGTATTCAATAAATGGGTGCCAAATCTTATGAAAGGTCAATCCAGAGTGTAAGCCTCTCGATCTCTTGTTATTATCTGCCATTTTCTCCATTAACCATAAGTCCCAGGAGTTTATCACACGGGAGGAATTTCTCATGAAAAGAAAGTGGGGCCAGAACACATTCACGTGAATTCGCTACTTCAGCAAATTTACATGAATTCAAATTGCGTTCGAACTGACTTCCCATTGCTCAAAAATAGCTTGCCATTGCCCAAAATTGCGTGTGATCACCTCTCACACAATAACGTGAAACCCCATGATTGCATTCGGACTGACTTCCCATTGCCCAAAATTGCATGTGATAGTCTATCATGCAATAACGTGAAACGCCATGATTGTGTTTGGATTGCCATTGGATTATACTTCCAATTTCCCTTGTCTAATAAACTCCCCAGAGTCTAGTCAACCATCCTGCAATATTCAACTTTCCAGTTTTCTAGTTCTTGGCTATGTCAAGCCTGGCAACAGCCAGAAGTAAACTAATAAGTTCTTTATGCTGCAGGGCTTTATTTTCATTCATAAAAATGGAGAACAGGAGCAGGAGAGGTGGTAATTGTATACTTTGTTTAGTGATCTTGGAGATCAGTTGTAAAATATCTGTCCAGTACTCATACACTACGGGACAATCCAGCCACATATGTACAAAGGTTCCCCTACCTTCACAACCCCTCTAGCATTTTCGATTAGCATTGGTAGATATATTAGCCAATTTGACTGGGGTGAGGTACCATTGATGGACAAACTTGATAGTATTCTCTTTAATGGCAATTGACCTGGTTTTAAATGGTAAATGAGTCCATATATTTTTCCCAGGTCTTACTATCAATTGAAAGGGAAAGTTCTGCTTCCCATCCTGCCTTATGAAGCACTGAGTTCCCAAATGTTCTCGCCCCACTTTCTTTTCATGAGAAATTCCTCCCATGTGATAAACTCCTGGGACTTGTGGTTAATGGAGAAAATGGCAGATAATAACAATTACCGTATTTTCCAGTGGATAAGACGACTGGGAGTATAAGATGACCCCCAACTTTTCCAGTTAAAATGTAGAGTTTGGGATATACTCACTGTATAAGACTACCCCTCTTCCAATGCACACCAAATAAAAATTAAAAAAAACATCAGATTTGATTTCAATATGGTAATTTTAATTCAAATGCTTATGACATGCAGGTACTTAGCAGGAAAACTTGTGGTATACAAAGCCTGCTAGGATTGGTCACCTCTCCCTGCCTGCCCAGCCCTCCCTGTCTCCAAGACTATCAGAACGGTAGCGCAAACACAGCTCTTTTTTCCAGACCCCGTGGCCGTTTTTGAGCTCCTCACACCATATGCAGCGCCCACAGATTCTCCAGTCCAGCTTGGAAGTTTCAGCACCTGCCATATCAGATGACCCCCGGTGTATAAGATGACCCCTGACTTTTGAGAAGATTTTCCTGGGTTAAAAAGTAGTCTTATACTCCAGAAAATACAGTATATATGCATGCTATTTGGCCTTTAGAATATATAGCCGGAGAGACGCACATGTTTTTAAAAAAAGTAAGTGGGCAAGGATATTCCTGTATCTGAAGCAGTTTCTTTAAGAATAATTGTATCTGTATTATTTGATACCAGTTCTGATGACCAGGGCCCAGATTGCCGATTAGTTGCTCCATTGTGATAGTAGTCCCACTGTAGAACAGGTCCCTAACTGTATACAGGCCATAAATCTCCCAACCTCAAAACTGTGTGTATTTTTCTAGGCTCTGGAAAAGAGGGTGAGTAAGAAAAGGCCATAAAGGGGAAGGGTAGGGAGCCAAGAGATGCCTCCATTTCTTCCACAAAACCAAGGCAGTGAGCAAAAAAGGGTGATTACAAATTTTAGTGAATTTATATATAGATTCCAAAAAACACTGATCAAATGTAGCAGGGGATGCAGTGTTAAATTCATTGTCTACCCAATTGATCAGACTATTTCTGCTAATCAACTGGGTGATCTGACTTAGCTGAGAAGCTTCAAAGTCAAGATCAAGTTTTGGATGTGACAACCCTCCATATCCAGTTTGAGAATGCTTGACCGCTTTTGAGCAGTGTGGGCATTTCCCATTAAAAACTAGGTAGCCCACTTACTTGTTCCAGCATTTAAAGTATGAATTTGGTGGTCTCAAGAGAATCGTTTAAAAAAGAAACAATAGTTTTGGCAGAATGAAAGATTTACCTAAAGCAACATTGCCCAAAAGGGAGAAATGAAGTGACCTCCAATGGGCCAGTTTTGAATTAATCCACTTAGTGATTGGATTATAATTGTGAGGAATAAGTTGAGAGATATCTCTTGTGATGATGACTCCTAGACACTTTAGACCTGAGGAGCTGATTTGTATGTGTGTTAGTCCCTCCCAAGCATGCTGAGTTTCAAGAGTTGCATTGAGACAGAGAATCCTAGATTTTTGATAATTTATTTGGAACACATAAATTATTTGCCAAACTGTTTCAATACTTTATCAATCTCCTTGAAAGAATCAGGTAAGTTTTTAATGTAAAGCCTCACGTCATCTGTGTAAAGCCCAATTTTATGCATAGTCTTATTGATTTCTATCCCTTCTATCTTGTTGTCTCTGATCAATGTTGCAAGAGGTTCCAACGCTATTGCAAAGAGGAGCGGGAACAGGGGACAACCTTGCTTAGTGCCTCTTTGCAAGGTGATGGGTGCTGAGTCCTCCTTATTTACATATATCATCGCTCAAGATCCTCAATACAGGTCTTTAAGCAAATTCACAAAGGGAATCCCGAAGTTAGATTCCCTAAGCAAGGCAAAAAGATAGGGCCATTCAACTATATCAAATGCTTTAAGGGCACTGAGTGAGACAAGTGCCAGCTCTCTTGAGGCATAATGTATAATGTTCTCCTGATGCCGTCTGACAGTTTACGCCCAGGCATAAACCCAATTTGGTTCAGATGGATATAGTCAGTGATGGAACCTTTCAATGTGGCAGCTAAAATGGAAGAGAGCAATTTGGTATCTTGATTAATTAGTGCAATCGGTCAAAAGGATTGTGCAAGCGGTGACAGTTCATTAGTTTTAGGGATCGGCACAATTCTAGAAATTTTCCAACTATTTGGCACTTTTCCCTTCAACAAAATCTCATTTAGTAATGCTACTAAATGTGGACTAAGGCAGTCTTTAAGGAGTTTATAAAATTCCCCTATAAAGCCATCCGGGCCCAGGGATTTCCCCAGCCAGATCCGTTTGAGGGCATTATCTAATTCTTCAGTAGTGATGGTTTTGTTAAGAGTGGCAGTGTCATGTTCTGTGAGTTTTTTTAATATTTAGGGACTTAACAAATTGGATATTTTCATTATCGCCTGCTTGATCAGAACAGTACAGTTTAACATAGAAATTATGGAATTCTTCTAAAATTTTAAATTGAGTATTATAAATTTTATCCTCTGAAGACCGAATGCATGGAGTTAACTTCCTCTCTGCCCCCCCCCTTTTTTTTTTACTATTCTTGCCATTAAATTAGAATTGTTATTA
This sequence comes from Sceloporus undulatus, assembly GCF_019175285.1. Classification (NCBI taxonomy): domain Eukaryota; kingdom Metazoa; phylum Chordata; class Lepidosauria; order Squamata; family Phrynosomatidae; genus Sceloporus; species Sceloporus undulatus. The sequence goes on along the minus strand of NC_056523.1, from coordinate 115,858,829 downwards.
CCGAATTCATAGAACCTGGCTTTTGTGTGAAATATGGCTTTCTGAATTTGATAGGAATCAGTCTCTTCCAAGAGAGCCTTTTTCTGGAGCAAAAGTGCCTGGTCAGACTTGTCTTGCGCCTTCATACTTGTTCTGTCACTGCCACATCCCTGGAAAGCCAGATAACTAGTTTAGGTTTATTCCATGAGAGGGATGCTAACAAGTTATTGTGTCCACCATTCTGATCATTCCTCCATTCCCCAAGCCTAGCAGACCTTCATTAGAATTGCTTGTCAAGACAGCAGGAAACTCCTCAGAAGTCTTCAGGAATCTGGCTCCACAAGCCTCCTGGGGCACACCATCTTAACTGGTCCTCCACCCCTGCAGAGATTCTCACTTCTTGAAAACCTCACCAGGTAGTGAAGTGTCCATGACTACAGAAGTACATCTAGGTCCTCCACTCCCAGTTAAGGAAAAGGCAACACTATAATAGCAATGAATGTTCATTAGGATTCTGCCTGCATGAAATCTGTTACTAGGATTCCTTGGAAACTTTGTCATACCACCCCTTGAAGCAATTCAGCGAGAATTGGTTCTTTTAAAAATCACATTAAACTTACTTTATTTTGCTTATTTCTATACTTATTTATGATCCTTTTAAATATCAGTGAAGTTACCTGAAAGCAAATTAAGGGAGGGAAGGAGGGGGAGAGAGGGAGAGGGGGAGAGAGAGAGAGAGAGAGAGAGAGAATCTCTGTCCAAAGAATAGACTTTAGATCTGAATATTCTTCAAAGAGAAGAGACTTTGAATATGACTTTGGGGTGTGTAAATATTAGAAGACTGGGTGATGGAGTGACCTGCTTGAATGTCCCACTGCATCTCTCATAAATCAAAGGCTTACTGGGGAGCACTATTGTGCTGTTGTTGGATTCTTTGTTTAGTCTGCAAACAGTGAATAGGGGAAACATCTTCAGTAGAAACCTGGAGCAACCTCCTCCAGTTAGCCCTCTGAAAGATCACATTAACAAATGGGGGGGGGGGGGGGAGAATCTCACATGTCCTTGCTGTAAGGTTGTGCTTAATTAAAGCTACTAAAAAGAACTCCAAATGCTAATTGACCTCATTAGAATTACTTCTGCCCTCTGACAGAAAATTCCTAATGCAGGCAATATTTCAATAACACATCAGAAGCTGACTCAGTCTAGCTGTGCTAATCCATACAACCATTTACTTTAACTGCTTAGTAAAAAATGTAAAATGAATATGCAGTGCCTGATATAACCAAGGCAACATTATTTAGGATGTAAATGCAATGTCAGATATTACTGAGATTTCTTTTTTTAAAAAAAGTATTACCATAAAAGGGTCAAGCAGGAACAGACAATTAAATTTTCATTAGCTGTATGTGTAACATGGCACTGTCAACTTCTGGCCTGTTAACATAATTGAAGGGGTAGAGTGAAAACAAGCTGGTCCAAATACCCTAAAGGCACCAAATCCCATCTGATCTTGGAAGCAAAGTTAGTCTTTGGATGAGAGATCACCAATGAAAAGGTGTTATAGATTATATTTCAGAGGAAGAAAGTTCTTTGCCTTAAAACACTCCCATGAAATTAATCACCATAAGTCAACAGGCAACTTGAAGGCACATACACTCACAGAGTGAAAACACTGTGCTTCCAACCCTTTCACTGTGCAACTTTTGAGCATCGTCCTCTTTTCCTCAGCAGCAGTTTTGAAACTTTAATAGAGCTTTTTGCCCCTCCTGGATCCTGATCAGGAATCATCATGGTTTAGATGGGTAGCTGCTAATGCTCTATGGTCTAGATTTAAGCTCTGAGGAACCACTGTTGGTCAGATATGCAAACAAACAAACAAACAAACACCCCCTCCCCAAAACAAAAAAACAAAAAAAAGCTCTCTCTACCTATTCTACCCATTTCATTTAGGACTGATGGGGAAAGGGGGCTTTGCCTTGTGTTAACAGAAAACTCCAAAAGTAAAACACAGGATTTTGTATTTTTCCCCAATGTGTGATATGGAGAAGGGCTTATAGAACCCCAACAGGCCACATAAATGGCCAGTGAGACTCAATGTCTACCTTGAAAGATGCAATTTGACCACCCTTGATGTTACGAGTAAGGAAGTCTCTTACTGATTCAAATCAGGGGATGTTACTGAGGCAACTACTCCAGGGGTAGCCTATGGCCCATATGGATATGTGAGTGGCTCTCACTCCAAAGAGGGCATGGTAAGGCCCATTGATTAGACCATGAATGCTGATGTATTATCCTTAGTCTGAAGATATGATATAGCATTTAGTTATGTTGGAATACACCCTGGAAAATACATTTTAATATACACCTAATTGGGAATACTAAAACCCACGTCTCTATGCATTTTCTTCCTTGCCACACTGTACTTAGTCACTTTTATTGTTGCAGGGGGAGCAAAGAAACTAGAAAACATTGGCTTTGCTTCTGCTCTTGTCACTGGTTCCTATCACTATTTTGAGCTGATTATTTGTATTTTATTTTGGAAGTTGCCTTCAGAAGGCTTCTATATTCAAAGTGGTCTACAAATATTTTAAATGCTTAAATATTAAAGTAAACATGGGCTGCCAAGGAAAATAGACAGGGCTCCTCTTCATGTATAAAAATATCACTTTGTGTAGAAGAGTGATTTTTGAGAAGAAAATGCTAGTGAAAGTACTCATACCAATTCACAGGTGAGCTCTAGATTATACAATATTTGGCCAAAAGAATAATTGAAATAATAATAATAATAATAATAATAATAATAATTTATAGCCCACCCAATCACGAGGAATTCGGGTGGAAATAACATTTCTCCCCTGAGCTGCAAAACAGGACTCAACCTGATTTTTTTTAATGAGGTCAAAATTAATATCTGCCTGACAGGTTCACTGATCAAACATGTACAGATAATAGTTTGCAACCAAATGCATTAAATACATTTTATGATTCTGCCACAGTTTTTTTAAAAGGGTTCCCAATGTTGTACAGGACAGACCATTAGTAGAACAGCCTGGTATGTGGTGAGGTTAGTCGGCATAGAGACAAACCGATTTGTTAGAACTGCAGTTGTTATTTACAGATTCTAAAAGATGAAATTCAGAAAAGATGGTTCAGAAAATGGCAGATCCCTTGAAGTTTTGTATGTTTTGTGAGATCTGTTCACAAGGTAGCATTTCTGTTGTAAGGATGTTTAACAAACCTCCTTCCTGATGTGTGATGGCTTCTTTTTTTAACTGTTTGATTTTGCTACATTCGTTTGGAAACTAAGCAATTTCCCATTATATCTCTGAAATGACAGGCTATTCACATAGGCTTTTCAAAAGAGGTGATGCAATCAAGTAAGATTATTTCCTTCCTCCATTTTAGTTTTCTAAATATGTTGTTTGTGGAAGGCTGGGAGGTTACCCTGTCCCACACTGAACTGAGCATCAACACTGATAGTTTTTCAAGTGGAAAGCAGCTTAGCTACATCAGCAACAGAACAATACACATGCAAATCACTCCTGCCTTCCCAAGCTCACTCAGTATATATATATATATGTATACCCATTTTTTCCAGGCAAGCATTCTCTGAAGATACCAACCACAGATGCTGGTGAAACATCAGGAAGAAACTCTTCTAGAACATGGCCACATAGCCTAAAAAAACCACAAAAAACTAAACACATTAACAGTTCAAATGGTTGGATTGGATCTGGTTAAAGTATATAATTTTTAATCATTTTGGGATGAATATCCTGCCCAATTTCCAAGGAAAAATAGAGGAATTCAGGGCAGGTAACCCTTGAAAAAAGAAGATAAGAAAATGTTTAAGAATATATATCACATTTACCCTTCCAAAACAGATGTATTCACCATCAGTGAAACATGATGATATAGATGCAGCTTTCACATTTCACACAGAGCACTTTCTGTTCAGAAAGTACACAATGTATTTTACTTTATAATTTAGCAACTCTATCAGTTTAATTTCCCAACAGTCCACAATCAAATATATTAAAACGGTAGCAAATTATTTATGATGTATACAAAGCTATAGTATTCTATTGCACTGGGTTTTCTTTGGTTGCTGATCTGAAAGAACCTTAGTGGGTGAAATGAACGTCACTTATTCTTGGATCAAATTTGACAATTAACTCATTTTTTATTCTTTTCTCAATGTCACCCTCTTTTTCAGCTGATTACAGTCTGAACTACATCTATTAGTGCAACATACTGTGAGGGGACAATTTAGTAAGACTAATGATAAAAGAAAAGAAAAGAAAACCCTGTTATTATCAAAGGATAGAAAAGAAACCTGACTTCCCTCCAATAGTATGAACTTTCAGTGTGAAAAATCCTCCAGATCTAGATTTACATTTAGAGTAGGTGTGGGAAAAGATCTAACTCTAGGCAGAATTAGGTCAAAGAAAGGGGAAACAAGTTCTTCCTGATTTTTTACTTGGATACAAAACCCTCCATAAATGAAACATCTTCAATAGCTTTATCCTTCTTTACCAGGTAAGTATAATCGCTCGATACACTTTCAAAGTTAACCCTGATCTGTGCATCAAGTAGAAATGAGATACAGAAAAGTTATGGCTTCATAGACAGGGATGTGTGCCTGCAAGTAATTTCCGATTTATGATGACCCTATCATGGGGCTTTCTTGGCAAGATTTGTTCAGAGGAGATTTGCCATTGCCCACCTCCCCAAGGATGAGAGCATGTGACTTGCCCAAGGTCACCCAGGGAGTCTACATGGTTGAGCTGAAATTGAACCCTAGTCTCCACAGTCATACTTCAACACTCAAACCACTATTTTTTAAAAAAAAAATTAAAAAAATTAAAAACTATTTTTAAAATTGTATTTTTCTTTTTAAAAAAATGCCTCACAAAACAGCAACACTAGAGATGATTGAGCTCATCCCCATAATTCCCAATTGGCATAGGGATGAGATGAACATTTTCCTATTTCAGCCAATCCAAATGTATTAACTCAAACAATGTGAAGTCCCCCGCCAGTCACTTCCCACTTCTGAATAGGTTTTCTGGCCTAAAGTGTGCCTGGAAAGGCCTAAAATAACATTTAAGTGGCAAACCACACACTCAAATGCATCTGCTATTTGCCATTTTGTGTAGTCTTTTTTCCCCAGAAGAGGATGGAAGAAGTTGCCCACCCTTGCTTTCTATGAAGAATTACTGTACTCTTCCAATGATCTACTACATATTTTCCTGCATTTATTCAGGTTGTCAAGGACACAGAAACACAGAAATCTGATTTTCAAATGAGATGGTAGTTGCAATGGCCAATTTTCATTAAACAGTGATAGCTCCTTCTAGTTAAGAAATGAATGCAAAATTTTACATGTGGATTTGAATCTTTAACCACTTACATTCATGTAGATTAAGTTTTAAAGTGAGTCGACATCAGTAAATTTGTTAATTTAAAAATAACTACCTACAATAAAGGCACAATAATCCCTGGGAAAATAGGACTATCCTTGATAAAAAAAATTTTAGAGCTACTTATGGCTTTAAACAATTTTTCTCTGACGTTTGTGAAACTTTCATTACTTATGTGTCATTTGATACCACTGTTCTAGATCTGAAATGCAATTTAGATTTCTGAATGCAGTGAACACTCAACATGATATATCCTTTGAGGGAAGCATTCATGAATGAAGATCTCAGCCAGTGCTAGTTTTGTAGTAAAGGAAATTTGCACCAAGGTGTGTGAGATTAACCCCAGTGCTAAATGCTTTGGCTCATTCCAGAATTAAAGGATAAATTCTCTCATTTTCAAATTAGCAGAAGGCATATAAACTGTAACTATTCTCTACAGAAGTCTAAACTAACTTTCAGTTTACTCCATCATACATCCCACTTTACAACCATCATTTTGATCAACAGTAATGATTCAATGTAGTACTCTCAGGCAACACTATTGTTAACTGCTGCTGTCAACTCAACCTCAACTCATGGTAATGAGGATGAGACATCTCCAGGACCCCTGTCCTCAACTGCTCTGCTTAGGTGCTGCAAGCTCAGGCCTCTCTGATCAAGTCTAACCATCTGGCATGTGGTTTTCCGCTCTTTCTCCCTCTGCATTTCTCAGCATCATTGTCTTTTTGAATAAATCATGTGTTTTCATGATGTGGTCAAAATATGACAGTCTCAGTATAGTCATCCTAGCTTCTAGGTAGAGTTTGGGCTTGATCTTGTCCTAGTAATTCTGTAGGAACTTCAGTGTTCCCTTTCAAATGCACCACACCTAATTAGCTGTATGCAATAAAGATCTGAGAGACAAGGAAAGGGTGAATTCAAAGTAGTAGGGAAAAATAACTACTATTGCAATTTACTAAAGCAAAATGTTATTTGCTGTTTCCCCTTTGCCTCCATGATCAATGCATGACAAATTGGTTAGCTGGCATTCCTGCCCTCAGAGCAGTAGATACATTTTGTTGCAGCTAAAGTCATAAGCAATGAGCAAAGAACAAATCACATCTCTTCCATGGCAGACAGGAAAGCAAACCAACAAATGTTATTATTACAAAGAGTCACAGAAAGTTGTCATTATAACAGAATTGATGACTGGCTTTACTTCCACATTAGTGAAGCATCCAACTAGATTACACAGGGTCCAAGCCATATAACACAGAGTAGATATTGTGCATTCATGGAAAAATGTTCAGGAAACATTTTAGGCATTAGTAATGATTTAGTGCCATGGTGGCAAGCCTGTGGCACATGTGCCAGAGGTGGCATGTAAAGCCCTCTCTGAGGGCATGCATCAGAGGCCAGGAGGAGTGAGGGAGAAGGAGAGCAGAGCATGTGCACAGGGGAGAAAGACTTTCCAAGATGGGAGGGGTGGAAGAAAGGCACACTCTGTTTCTCCACCTCTCACACCTTGGAAAGGGTTGGAGGATTGAACCCTCCCCCATGACCTTTTCCAGGAGGGACAGCTGCCTGGTGAACAAGGCAGCTATCCATCCTGGAAAGGGTTGGAGAATTGAAAACCCCCTGCCCAATGCCCCTATCCAGGAGGGACAGCTGCCTGGTTCACCAGGCACCTATCTTTCCTGAAAAGGGTTGGAGGATAGATCCCCCATGTCCCTTTCCAGGACAGAGCGCTGCCTAGTTCACCTGGAAAGGGTTGGAGAACTAACACCTCCCTCCCCTGGCTTTCCAGGGGGGAGGGCTGCCAGATGAACCAGGCAGCTCTCCCTCCTGGAAAGGTTCATGGGGATGTTTTTAGCTCAGGGTGACCAGACTTTGTCCTCCTTCTTTTCAGGATCTGTCCTGCATTTTAACCTCCTATCCAAGAAGGATTCAAAAATGTCCTCCATTCTGAGCAGGACTGAGAAGGATGTATTTAATATTTATATGAGTGGCTTTTTTAAATCTTTTATTTGGTCAGGTCCTCCATTTTTTCCTTGTGGGTTTCTGCTCCCCCAGAAGTCCTGCCCACTGGCAGCGGTTGACACCTGATGCAGGAATGCCACTGAGTTTGGCCACTGGATCTCTAAAAGGTTTGCTATCACTGATTATTGTTACTGCGATACACAGCCAGTTTTGCAGGCTGAAATTTGGAGATATCACCCTAGCTTAGAAGTAGGTAACTCATGGCCCTTCAATGTTGTATGCCTGTAAGTCTCACCATATTTCATAATAATAATAATAATAATAATAATAATAATAATAATAATATGTTTTATTTATATACCGCTATTCCAAAGATCATAGCGGTGAACAGCAAGTAAGCTAATTAGCAAGTAAGCTAATTTGCCCCCAACAGTCTGGGTACTCATTTTAGCAACCTCGGAAGGATGCAAGCCTGAGTCGAGCTTGGGCCTTTTTGCTGGTCTTGAACTCACAACCTTGTGGTTTTGAGTGAATGGCTGCAGTACACGCATTTAACCACTGCGCCACCATGCTGGCCCGGATTGATGGAAGCATCAGCACATTAACATCTGGGAGGGCCACATGCCCCTCACTTCTGCCCCAGCAACTTGGCTAAAGTAGTAACACATTTAGGCAACTTGACTAAAGTATTGTTATTCTAGGAGGCTGTTTGTGAAAGAGATACATAGCAGCCAAGAGCAAAAGATTCTTGAAGGTCACATATAAGGTATTGACACCTGATATAATTAAGCTTCACAATCTATGTGTCTCTTACTGATATCCAATAAGACCTGACTTCTTACAAATATGCAAAGCATGGGAATATGTAAATGCCTTCCAAACGACTAGGTTCAGCATCATGATGAAGCTATTCAATAGGTAAATTAAACTGGCAAACCTAAAACCTTGGTAAAGCCTGGAGAAGAGAAGATTTAGGGGTGAAATGATAGCCATGTTTAAATATTTCAAAGGATGTCATATTGAGGACAGAACAAGCTTATTTTCTGCTGTTCCAGAAACTAGGACACAGACCAATGGATTCAAGCTACAGGAAAAGAAATCCCACCTAAACATTGGGAAGAAATTACTGGTGATAAAAGATGTTTAACAGTGGAACATACTACCTCAGAAAGTTGTGGAGTCTCCTTTGAAGGCTTTTAAACAGAGTTTGGATGGCTATCTGCAGGAGTGCTTTGACTGTGTATTCCTGCATAGTAGGGAGTTGGACTGGTTGGTTTTTGTGGCCTCTTCCAACTCTAGGATTCTATGATTCTATTTAACTTGTGTCCCTGATACTTAACTTAAGGGTTAATGTACTTTCTCAAATAAGAACACCCCCATCCCTGAGAAGTGAATTCAAACATCCCTAAAACAGACTCTAGGTTACAAGGTTTTGGCATACTCCTTTATGAAGAACAACAACACAACATGTCCTTTATATTGCCCTGTGGCACACAAATTCATTTTCACTTTCCCTACCACTGAAAAGAGAGTCCATTTTTTTTTTGATTACTTCAGCGTTTGGCCATGGTGAAACTCTACCTGCTGCAGGATGAAATTTTCCATCTGTCTATGTATCCATTTCAGTGCAACATTATTTAGGACCTGTTGCAGTAAAAGATTTCCTGTTGTAGGGATGTTTTGGAACTTTATATACAGCTCTAATTTACAAGGTTTTGTTAGCTGTATGGCAGGTTTTTTATTAAAATGAAATGCATAAACACGCATGATTACATTTTAATAAAAAGCATTTCAGCTGAACATGTTTGTCACACAGCGGATGCTATTTTCCCTTGGCAAATGGAAGTTTATAAATATGAGGCTCCACAGCATTCATTAAAGTGCTACTAAATAAATCCTCCCCTTCATTATTGGAACTATGTCAGAGTGCCAGAGCAACCCAGTCAGAGAAAAAGGCTCATGGGATGCCAGAGAAATTCTCTAAAACATGGTCTCATGTATCAGGAAAGGTAGATATGAGCACAACTGTAGCTGTTTACTTCAGAGTTTAAAACGGGGAGATAGCACCACAAAACTTGACCCAGAGCTCTATATAAGAAAGCAAATACAAGAGTAACATTTGTAAAATGAAGCGGGAACAAGGGTAGTACAAGGATCCCCTGATTTAGTTTGGAGCCCAACTCAGTGATTCAGACTCATCCAAATTCAGGCTAATGTGAACCTCATGTGATCTGATCTGGATCCTAAATCTGAATCAAGATTTAAAAATCTGAATCACCAGGGCTGCATCTGCATTTCAGGAATATTGTAGTTTGATACCGCTTTAACTGCCATGGCTCAATGCTATGGTATTCTGAGATTTGTATTTTGTGAGATATTTAGCCTTCTCTGTCAGTGTACTCTCGTGCCACAACAAACTATAAATCCCAGGATTCCACAAGATGGAGCCCAAACAGTTAAAGTGGTGTCAAACTGCATTAATTCTGCAGTACAAATGCAGCCTGGGAAACCAATACAGGTGTAACCTTCTTCCTTGTTCACACATCTGCATGAAATTTGGAGATATGATGAAACCAAAAGCGGGAATTCAATCTTCCAAACATGGGGTTTTAGATTAGGCACATTTAATGTTTGGTTTTCTTTCCACCAGAAAAACAAACCTTCTTTCTTTTTTCATACACCTACATGCATCAGACCTCCTGCCCACCAGATCAGCCTTTGGAAAGACACTCTAACTCTGAACCCACCAACTAGCAAAGCTCGAGTTACAATTTTTGGAATCTTGGTTACTGATACTACCTCTACTCATACTGTAATTTTGCACAGCTTTTGTATGACACTTCAAGGCCTTTTGTTATTTTTGTATTGTTTGTTTATATTATTATTATAAAACAAAATATTCAATCAAATAAAATAAAAACCATTCAGCTGAGTGCTCCATCTTTTAGTCTGGACCAAAACACCTCTGATATTGGAAGCCAGACATAGGATCCTTATAGCATCTTTAATAATAATAATAATAATAATAATAATAATAATAATAATAATAAAATTTTATTTCTATACCGCTATTCCAGCGATCACAGCGGTGTACATCAAAGAGTAAGACAATTAAAACATCAGCATGACAATAATACAAAGTTAACAATTAAGAACAGTAAAAACTAACAACACCCTATACAAGTGGCTGTGTAGAATGGAATACACAAAAACATTGCCAAGGGGAAGAAAATGACCACAAGGCTCATGGGGGGAAAGCCTGGTGGAACAAAAAAGTCTTCAAGTTCTTCTTGAAAGCATCGAGGGAGGTGGAAGTACGGAGCTCATTGGGGAGGGAGTTCCAGAGGTGAGGGGCTGAAATAGAGAAAGCCCTCTGAGCTGATACATATCGAGCGTCTGGAACTCTTAAAAGATGTCTTTCACCCGACCTGAGAGTGCGGGGCGGATTGTATGGGGAGAGGCGGTCCTCCAAGTACCCTGGGCCCAAGCCATTTAGGGCTTTATAGGTGATTACCAACACCTTGTATTCGGCCCGGAAGCGAATAGGCAGCCAATGGAGATCTTTTAGGACTGGTGTTATATGGCTGGCCCTGGAACATCCAGTAACCAGCCGAGCAGCCATATTCTGCACTAATTGAAGCTTCCGGGTTTGGTACAAGGGTTGCCCCATGTAAAGCGCATTACAGAAATCTATTCGAGAGGTTACCAGAGCATGTATAACGGTTTCAAGGTCCCCCCGGCCAAGGAAGGGTCGCAGTTGGCGTATCAGCCGAAGCTGATAACAGGTGCTCCTGACCGCCGCATCCACCTGAGCAGTAAGGTGAAGTGACGAGTCCAGAAGCACCCCCAAACTGCGAACAGAGTCCTTCACAGGGAGCGTGACCCCATTTAGGACAGGTGGAAAAATTTCCTTACCCGGGCCAGGAGAGCCAATCACCAGTACTTCCGTTTTTTCTGGATTCAGGCTGAGTCTGTTTTCCCTCATCCAGCCCATTACCGATTCCAAGCAAGCATTAAGAGGAGAGATGCCATCCCTAGTTACTGCATCAGTCGGAGACACAGAGAAAACTATTTGGGTATCATCAGCGTACTGATAACAATGTGCCCCGTGTCTCCGGATGATCTCTCCCAGCGGCTTCATGTAAATGTTAAAAAGCATAGGGGACAAAATTGCTCCCTGAGAGACCCCAGATGTCAGGGCCCTCCTATCGGAGCGACAGTCCCCCAGCTCCACAATCTGGAATCTGCCCGAGAGGTAGGAACGGAACCACTGCAAAGCAGAGCCCCCGATACCCAACTCCCTCAGGCGACCCAGAAGGATACCATGGTCGATGGTATCGAAGGCTGCTGAGATGTCCAAGAGCACTAACAGGGACACGCTCCCCCTGTCCATACCCAGACGGAGATCATCAACTAAGGCGACCATAGCAGTCTCAACTCCATAGCCCGCCCGGAAGCTGGTTTGAAATGGGTCCAGATAATCCGTCTCATCCAAGATCCCTTGAAGCTGAAAGGCAACTGCCCTCTTGATCACCTTCCCTAAAAATGGCAGCAGCGAGACAGGCCGATAATTGTTCCGAATTAGGGGGTCAAGGGAGGGCTTTTTCAACAAAGGTTTAACAATGGCCGTCTTCAAAGTTGATGGAAACTGTCCATCCCTGAAGGATGTATTGATAATATGGTGCAACATATTAGTCACAACCATTCCCCCTTGAGCTGTCAGCCATGAACGACAGGGATCGAGAGAGCAAGTCGTCTTCCTAACACTTCGAAGAATCTTGTCCACATCCTCAGTACAGACAGACTCAAAGTGATCCAGTTTAACCAAGTCCACGGAGGCTCTGGACACCTCTACTCTTGATTCTGAACTAATAATGGAGTCGAGATCAACCCTTATCCGAGAGATTTTATCCGCAAAGAAGTTGTTAAACTCGTCGCAGCAGGCTTTCGATGGTTCCAAAATAGGGTTCAGGGGAGGAGGGAGTTGAGTAAGCTCCCTCACTACCCTGAACAGCTCTGCCGGACGTGACTCCGCGGACGCGATACGCGCAGAAAAGAAAGAGTTCTTCGCTGCGATTATCGCCACTCCGTAGTCCTTCAAAAGAGAGTCCAGGAGTGTCTTGTCGGCTAAGGCCTGCTGTCTCCGCCATTTGCGCTCTAGTCGTCGCAAAACCCGCTTCCTGGCCCGAAGATCTTCCGTATACCAAGGCCGATTTTTGGAAGCAGGTCTGAGAGGACGCTTGGGAGCGATATTGTATATAGCCCTGGAGAGATCAATATCCCAGATGTTAGTTAGGGCATCAACAGAATCGCCGTCAGTTACAACCATAAGCCCCTCTAGGGCTTCTTGGAACCTTTTGGGTTCCATCAGCCTTCGAGGGTGGACCATCCGAATAGGTCCGCCACCCCCAGGAGGGATCCGGGTAGAAGCCTTGATATTAGCCTCAACTAGGAAATGGTCCGTCCATGACAAGGGAGAGACATTAGAAACCTCTGCCCATGGCGTCTCCATATCCGTACAGAAGAGAACATCAAGTGTATTACCAGCCGAATGCGTAGGTCCTGAGACTAATTGGGACAGGCCCATGGCTGTCATGGTAGCCATGAACTCCCGAGCCGCACCAGTTGGATCACAACTGTACAGCTGAAGTAATACATCAAAGACTAGCCAGTGAAACAACAAGAATGTGATGGGTTAAATTACTGGACTGAAAGTTAATAGAATGAGCATCTGACAAGTAACCAGGCAGTAGTACTTGGCAGAGGCAGGCAGGCTGGAAAATGAAGGGGAAGACAGAGCACCAATTAGCTAAATGCATCCTTTCCAGGTGGGCACAAACTTTTTATGTGCACACACCCTATTAAAGCCTCAAAGAGTGGAATGCTGCTGGACTGTAGCAAAGGTCAAGTGTAATGATCAACACTGAAACATTTCACTGAAAGGTAGCCTGGAATGTACAGGATGAGCACTGGATAGGCAGCAATGGTTGGCAGTTATAGGAAAACCATTGAAGAGATGGAAAAGTGAATCAAGCAGCTAAGAGTGTCTAACTAAGAAATTCTTCTAGGTTGGCACAGGCCCCCTCCAAGAACCATTCTGGTTCCCCAAGTTTATGCCAAAATTTAGAAGCACAGCAAGGACCATCTAATCATCTAATGCCATCATGTCATCAAGACATTTTGGTGTTCTAGGTTGACACTGGAAATTCCCATATTCTGATGTAACCCATCTCCTCCACACACGCTAAGCCTCTTTGTGTGGTTGGAGAGGTAGAGCTGCTACCATCAAATTCAGCACTCTTTGTTCCTATCCTGTAGGTTTTATATTTGCTACTTAAATGTTCGGACTGTTAGTACTCTCTCCTATGTAAGGTTCCTTGTGGCTGCTTCTTCAGGTGTGGGAGAAGACTGTCGATGCTGTAATACCCTGGCAATTTAATCCCTTTCTTTTCTGCTGAGATTCACACTGCATGTATTGCATCTCAGGGCTGCTTTTCATAGTGGTGCTGTTATTGCTGTTGCCCCCTGCCTGCCTCTTATCTTCAGTAACCAGATTGAAGAACACTCTTGACAATGGAAGTAGGCTTGCTCCTACTACATCTTAGACATCTTACTGGAGGTGAAGGCAAGCATAATGAAAGCAAACTAGTTCCCTAATGAGAGCTATGGCCAATTGTGAGGGGTGAAAAAGTTTAATATCTACAGCATGTTGCTTGAATCCTTTTGGAAGTCCCAACTAGAAAAGACCAAACGAATCAATTGAATTTGCTTAAATGCTGACTCTACATGGTTTCGCTCTATTTAAGACTATCCAACAGAATTCAGGCCATAATAACAGCCATAATTAACAGTTTATGTTAATCTGCTAAACAAGTCAGAATCTTATCAAAGAAGGAAATGGACCAATAAGTCAGGTTTTTCAATAAAACAATAGTTTGGCAAATGTAAACACAAAAACTCAAAGAGGCCATGTTCAGACAACAATCAACAATCACCCTAAATTGTCATTACAGGTTTTTTCAACAATCTGCTAATAACAGCAAAATCAAGCAAATGAACTAAAGATGAAGGACATAATTGACTGTATAACTCCAATGGCCTCACATAGTCTATCTCCATGAACTGATGAGACTCTTGGCCCAGACTTCTCATTAGAGATGCCCAAGACCAAATTGTAGCTCATCTCTTCCCCTCTACATCACAAGTCTGGCTTTTCCTTATGTATTTTTGACATTAATATATATAGGCCAGTGCGTATTATTTTGGGTTGTGCTGTTCTACTTTAGGCCTGTCTGACTTGATTTTATTTTCAATGGAGATGCAAATCAAGATTTTAGAAGAAGCCTTTAGGGGGGTGGGGTTGTACCTCTTCTTGCTTCAGACATCTTTAAAACAATTGTTTGATTCCTGAAAAGATACACTGCCCTAATACAATAAATGCAAGGTACTATGAATTATCTAGACTTAACACCAGTGCCTTCCTGATCATGAATTTTCAGAGTAGCTAATTAAAAAAACAAAACAAATGTACCTGCTTCTGCAATACTACAAATTCTGTTTTTCATCTCCTTGAAATCTGGATGATTAAAAAGTTGAACATGTCCAATGATTCCTAAAAGTAGGTTGCTCCTCAGTTTCCAAAAAAATAACAGGAGAACAACTACCTGATTATAAAATGCTGTTGAGATACAACTGTAACTGTATTGTCCTGAATTGCAGTGCTAAACACAGTCAGCTGGAAGTACAATAGTTTAGAGCTAAGAGTTTAGGGCTAAATTTTCATGACTTACACACTGTAGTGTTTAAGTAAGTCTTTTGATGCCAATACACCAAGGCATATATCTTACAGTAAATTATGTGAATATTGTGGCAATAGTTTAAATCTATCTGTTTTGTGCACAGTGTTTGTTATGAAGGAAAATGCCCCTGGAATCCTAAGCATTATTGTGTTTTAAAAATACTGGTCCAAAGTAACAATATTTGATATTGCTAAGGTGGGAGTAACCTGCATGATGAGGGCCAAGAAGACATTTGTGTTCATGGATAATCTCAGCCTCCTTCTAACAAGCCATACTGCAATGAAATAGCAGTATGGAATGCTCTTCAGAACTGGATTATTACATCACCACATTAAGTCAGCTTTCTATCTGCAGAATGAAGTAACAATTGCATTACTGCATTTTATATCAAAGAATTTGATGTCCACTCAAAGGATCCAGGGCAAACTCTTCACCAAGTAAAATCCTTGCATATGAAGGGTCAACTCTAGTCACTATGTGGTAGCAATTACAAAAAAAAAAAAGACTCCTTGCATTCTTTGGAGGAATAAACAAAATTTCTCCAGAAGCACCAAAGAAGGCATTTTACAGTGAGGTGGGATGTGGAAGATTATCTGTCACTTCTAAATGAAAGGTAGGGGGCAGACTTATTTTTTTTAAGTCTCTGCTTGAATACAATCTGGTGGTAGTGAAGATTCACTTGTATTAGCTGTAGCCTGCTATACCTGAGCAACTCAGTTCTACAGCCCTTTGCTCTTGAATGTCCTGTCAGAGGCCTAGCACCAGGAGAAAACCCATCAGCAGTAGATATATGGACGTGTGTAGAGGAATTTGTGGTAGCCAGGATAGTAAAAAGGTTTGTCTTTCCAATTTCAGCCTTAATGTTGTCTGTATCATAATCCTAACCCTACATGCAGTGGTTCTAGGGGTTAGGAGTATTTTGACTAGCACAAGATGAAAAAAGGGAGATACTATGGAGGGTCACAATTGTCTGAAGAATTATTCATAGACCTAACAAATTAGAAACATCTCTGGAGAGAAGTATGAACAAAATTTCAGAACAATAAGTGAAGCATTAGAAAAGAGAAAAACAAATGAAGCAATGATATGAGGGACAACAAACAGGAAGATATTTGTCTTTCATTCCTGGGAGACTGCCCACTTTCTATACAATGGTTCAGATCTCCAGCTGAGTGATACTATCTGTATACATTTCAAAGAAATAATGGTAGTGCCTTCCAACGTATGTAATTTGGTGGATATCATTTCCTTTGTTTTAAAGGGGGGAAAAGAAGTAGTCGTGTTCCCATCTCCTCTCATCTCTTATACTGGGGGGAGGGGGGAGAGAAGCAAGCCATAACAGCAATAACACCATCACTATGATCTGCTTCTTTTACTTTAGCTTTACAGCTACAAAAGTCAAATTCCAGTGTTTATGAAATTCAGTTTTGTCCAGTAAAGCTTTTACACAGTCTATTGACCAAGGAAGCTTTTGATATATGCTGTATTTTACTAATGTTCACAGTAGATACCAACAAAATAATAATACTGCAGAATAGTCTGAATGCTATAATCAGCATTTTGACACTTTGTTTGCACTGTATAAGAAGTTTAAGATCAATCAATAAATGCTAACTATACTGTAGATCCGCTGGACTTTCCCCCTTCCCCACTGCCATTCCCTTCTTTTGTGTCTGTCTTTTTTAGATTGTAAGCCTGAGGGCAGAGAAATGTGTGATTTACAAATTGTAAGCCGCTCTGATAGCCTTGGCTGAAGAGCGGGGTATAAATAAATAA